>NC_134495.1:35606776-35651776 GCF_040206685.1 Ascaphus truei
GTGACACTGATCGAGACGGTGAGGGGGTACAGGGAGACACTGATCGAGACGTGAGGGGGGACAGGGAGAGACTGATCGAGATGGTGAAGGGGGGACAGGGAGACAGTGATCGAGACGGTGTGGGGTGACAGGGAGATACTGATCGAGACGGTGAGGGGGTGACAGGGAGACACTGAGCGAGATGTGAGGGGGGACAGGGAGAGACTGATCGAGACGGTGAGGAGGGGACGGAGAGACTGATCGAGATGGTGGGCGGGACAGGGAGAGACTGATTGAGACGTGAGGGGGGGACGGGGAGAGATGGATTGAGACGTGAGGGGGGGACAGGGAGAGACTGATCGAGACGGTGGGGGGGGACAGGGAGAGACTAATTGAGACGTATGGGGGGAGAGACTGATTGAGGGGGAGACTGATCAGTACGTGAGGGGGGAGACTGATCGAGGGGCTGAGGGGAGAGACGGGGAGAGTGATCGAGACGGTGAGAGAGAGAGACTGGTCGAGGGGGTGAGGTGCAGACAGGGAGACACTGATCGAGGGGGTGAGATGGGGCGAGACGATGAGAGGGAGACAGTTAGAAACTGATCGAGATGGTGAGGAGGGGAGAGAGAGAGACTGGTTGAGGGGGAAACAGAGAGACTGATTGAGGAGGTGTGGGGGAGAGACTGATCAAGGGGGAGACATTAAGAGACTGAGATAGTGAGGAAGAGAGTGACCGAGACGGTGATGGGGAGACAGACTCATAGAGGGAGAGACTGATTTAGGGGTTGAGGGGGAGAGACTGATGGCGAGGAGGAGAGTGGGAGAGACTGATTTAAGGGGGAGAGAGGTAGGGACTGATAGGGAGGGGGAGAGAATGATCGAGGGAGTGAGGAGGAGACAGGGAGAGACTGATGGGAAGAGACCAATAGAAATGGTGAGGGGGAGACGGAGAGACTGATCGAGGGGGTGAGAGAGGGAGAGATTGATCGAAGTGGTGGATGTGTTATGTGTTGTGTGTGTGTGTGTGTATATAATATGTGTGTGTGTGTGTGTATATATATATATATATATATATATATATAATCCAATGCACAGCCGGCACACCATATGCAAGTAAATAAGTTTTGGTGCTTATCCCATAAAGCAATAACAGACCATACGATACCGGTTGCAACACGACATCAAGGGACAGCACGCAGGTAAGTAAATCAAAAATGTTCTATATTTGATAGAAGACACAAAAACCTTCCCCGAGGAGGTGAGTTTCCCGGAGTGCGAGGAGCCTCAGGGATAAGTGCTTCCCCGAGGAGGTGAGTTTCCCGGAGTGCGAGGAGGAGCCTCAGGGATAAGTGCTTCCCCGAGGAGGTGAGTTTCCCGGAGTGCGAGGAGGAGCCTCAGGGATAAGTGCTTCCCCGAGGAGGTGAGTTTCCCGGAGTGCGAGGAGGAGCCTCAGGGATAAGTGCTTCCCCGGGGAGGAGAGTTTCCCGGAGTGCGAGGAGGAGCCTCAGGGATAAGTGCTTCCCCGAGGAGGTGAGTTTCCCGGAGTGCGAGGAGGAGCCTCAGGGATAAGTGCTTCCCCGGGAGGTGAGTTTCCCGGAGTGCGAGGAGGAGCCTCAGGGATAAGTGCTTCCCCGAGGAGGTGAGTTTCCCGGAGTGCGAGGAGGAGCCTCAGGGATAAGTGCTTCCCCGAGGAGGTGAGTTTCCCGGAGTGCGAGGAGGAGCCTCAGGGATAAGTGCTTCCCCGGGGAGGTGAGTTTCCCGGAGTGCGAGGAGGAGCCTCAGGGATAAGTGCTTCCCCGAGGAGGTGAGTTTCCCGGAGTGCGAGGAGGAGCCTCAGGGATAAGTGCTTCCCCGAGGAGGTGAGTTTCCCGGAGTGCGAGGAGGAGCCTCAGGGATAAGTGCTTCCCCGAGGAGGTGAGTTTGCAGGAGTGCGAGGAGGAGCCTCAGGGATAAGTGCTTCCCCGGGGAGGTGAGTTTCCCGGAGTGCGAGGAGGAGCCTCAGGGATAAGTGCTTCCCCGGGGAGGTGAGTTTCCCGGAGTGCGAGGAGGAGCCTCAGGGATAAGTGCTTCCCCGAGGAGGTGAGTTTCCCGGAGTGCGAGGAGGAGCCTCAGGGATAAGTGCTTCCCCGAGGAGGTGAGTTTCCCGGAGTGCGAGGAGGAGCCTCAGGGATAAGTGCTTCCCCGGGGAGGTGAGTTTCCCGGAGTGCGAGGAGGAGCCTCAGGGATAAGTGCTTCCCCGGGGAGGTGAGTTTCCCGGAGTGCGAGGAGGAGCCTCAGGGATAAGTGCTTCCCCGGGGAGGTGAGTTTCCCGGAGTGCGATGAGGAGCCTCAGGGATAAGTGCTTCCCCGGGGAGGTGAGTTTCCCGGAGTGCGAGGAGGAGCCTCATGGATAAGTGCTTCCCCGAGGAGGTGAGTTTCCCGGAGTGCGAGGAGGAGCCTCAGGGATAAGTGCTTCCCCGAGGAGGTGAGTTTCCCGGAGTGCGAGGAGGAGCCTCAGGGATAAGTGCTTCCCCGGGGAGGTGAGTTTCCCGGAGTGCGAGGAGGAGCCTCAGGGATAAGTGCTTCCCCGGGGAGGTGAGTTTCCCGGAGTGCGAGGAGGAGCCTCAGGGATAAGTGCTTCCCCGGGGAGGTGAGTTTCCCGGAGTGCGATGAGGAGCCTCAGGGATAAGTGCTTCCCCGGGGAGGTGAGTTTCCCGGAGTGCGAGGAGGAGCCTCATGGATAAGTGCTTCCCCGAGGAGGTGAGTTTCCCGGAGTGCGAGGAGGAGCCTCAGGGATAAGTGCTTCCCCGAGGAGGTGAGTTTCCCGGAGTGCGAGGAGGAGCCTCAGGGATAAGTGCTTCCCCGGGGAGGGAGTTTCCCGGAGTGCGAGGAGGAGCCTCAGGGATAAGTGCTTCCCCGAGGAGGTGAGTTTCCCGGAGTGCGAGGAGGAGCCTCAGGGATAAGTGCTTCCCCGAGGAGGTGAGTTTCCCGGAGTGCGAGGAGGAGCCTCAGGGATAAGTGCTTCCCCGGGAAGGTGAGTTTCCCGGAGTGCGAGGAGGAGCCTCAGGGATAAGTGCTTCCCCGGGGAGGTGAGTTTCCCGGAGTGCGAGGAGGAGCCTCAGGGATAAGTGCTTCCCCGAGGAGGTGAGTTTCCCGGAGTGCGAGGAGGAGCCTCAGGGATAAGTGCTTCCCCGAGGAGGTGAGTTTCCCGGAGTGCGAGGAGGAGCCTCAGGGATAAGTGCTTCCCCGGGGAGGTGAGTTTCCCTGAGTGCGAGGAGGAGCCTCAGGGATAAGTGCTTCCCCGGGGAGGTGAGTTTCCCGGAGTGCGAGGAGGAGCCTCAGGGATAAGTGCTTCCCCGGGGAGGTGAGTTTCCCGGAGTGCGATGAGGAGCCTCAGGGATAAGTGCTTCCCCGGGGAGGTGAGTTTCCCGGAGTGCGAGGAGGAGCCTCATGGATAAGTGCTTCCCCGAGGAGGTGAGTTTCCCGGAGTGCGAGGAGGAGCCTCAGGGATAAGTGCTTCCCCGAGGAGGTGAGTTTCCCGGAGTGCGAGGAGGAGCCTCAGGGATAAGTGCTTCCCCGGGGAGGGAGTTTCCCGGAGTGCGAGGAGGAGCCTCAGGGATAAGTGCTTCCCCGAGGAGGTGAGTTTCCCGGAGTGCGAGGAGGAGCCTCAGGGATAAGTGCTTCCCCGAGGAGGTGAGTTTCCCGGAGTGCGAGGAGGAGCCTCAGGGATAAGTGCTTCCCCGGGAAGGTGAGTTTCCCGGAGTGCGAGGAGGAGCCTCAGGGATAAGTGCTTCCCCGGGGAGGTGAGTTTCCCGGAGTGCGAGGAGGAGCCTCAGGGATAAGTGCTTCCCCGAGGAGGTGAGTTTCCCGGAGTGCGAGGAGGAGCCTCAGGGATAAGTGCTTCCCCGAGGAGGTGAGTTTCCCGGAGTGCGAGGAGGAGCCTCAGGGATAAGTGCTTCCCCGGGGAGGTGAGTTTCCCGGAGTGCGAGGAGGAGCCTCAGGGATAAGTGCTTCCCCGAGGAGGTGAGTTTCCCGGAGTGCGAGGAGGAGCCTCAGGGATAAGTGCTTTCCCGAGGAGGTGAGTTTCCCAGAGTGCGAGGAGGAGCCTCAGGGATAAGTGCTTCCCCGAGGAGGTGAGTTTCCCGGAGTGCGAGGAGGAGCCTCAGGGATAAGTGCTTCCCCGGGGAGGTGAGTTTCCCGGAGTGCGAGGAGGAGCCTCAGGGATAAGTGCTTCCCCGGGGAGGTGAGTTTCCCGGAGTGCGAGGAGGAGCCTCAGGGATAAGTGCTTCCCCGGGGAGGTGAGTTTCCCGGAGTGCGAGGAGGAGCCTCAGGGATAAGTGCTTCCCCGGGGAGGTGAGTTTCCCGGAGTGCGAGGAGGAGCCTCAGGGATAAGTGCTTCCCCGGGGAGGTGAGTTTCCCGGAGTGCGAGGAGGAGCCTCAGGGATAAGTGCTTCCCCGGGGAGGTGAGTTTCCCGGAGTGCGAGGAGGAGCCTCAGGGATAAGTGCTTCCCCGGGGAGGTGAGTTTCCCGGAGTGCGAGGAGGAGCCTCAGGGATAAGTGCTTCCCCGAGGAGGTGAGTTTCCCGGAGTGCGAGGAGGAGCCTCAGGGATAAGTGCTTCCCCGAGGAGGTGAGTTTCCCGGAGTGCGAGGAGGAGCCTCAGGGATAAGTGCTTCCCCGAGGAGGTGAGTTTCCCGGAGTGCGAGGAGGAGCCTCAGGGATAAGTGCTTCCCCGGGGAGGTGAGTTTCCCGGAGTGCGAGGAGGAGCCTCAGGGATAAGTGCTTCCCCGAGGAGGTGAGTTTCCCGGAGTGCGAGGAGGAGCCTCAGGGATAAGTGCTTTCCCGAGGAGGTGAGTTTCCCAGAGTGCGAGGAGGAGCCTCAGGGATAAGTGCTTCCCCGAGGAGGTGAGTTTCCCGGAGTGCGAGGAGGAGCCTCAGGGATAAGTGCTTCCCCGGGGAGGTGAGTTTCCCGGAGTGCGAGGAGGAGCCTCAGGGATAAGTGCTTCCCCGGGGAGGTGAGTTTCCCGGAGTGCGAGGAGGAGCCTCAGGGATAAGTGCTTCCCCGGGGAGGTGAGTTTCCCGGAGTGCGAGGAGGAGCCTCAGGGATAAGTGCTTCCCCGGGGAGGTGAGTTTCCCGGAGTGCGAGGAGGAGCCTCAGGGATAAGTGCTTCCCCGGGGAGGTGAGTTTCCCGGAGTGCGAGGAGGAGCCTCAGGGATAAGTGCTTCCCCGGGGAGGTGAGTTTCCCGGAGTGCGAGGAGGAGCCTCAGGGATAAGTGCTTCCCCGGGGAGGTGAGTTTCCCGGAGTGCGAGGAGGAGCCTCAGGGATAAGTGCTTCCCCGGGGAGGTGAGTTTCCCGGAGTGCGAGGAGGAGCCTCAGGGATAAGTGCTTCCCCGAGGAGGTGAGTTTCCCGGAGTGCGAGGAGGAGCCTCAGGGATAAGTGCTTCCCCGAGGAGGTGAGTTTCCCGGAGTGCGAGGAGGAGCCTCAGGGATAAGTGCTTCCCCGGGGAGGTGAGTTTCCCGGAGTGCGAGGAGGAGCCTCAGGGATAAGTGCTTCCCCGGGGAGGTGAGTTTCCCGGAGTGCGAGGAGGAGCCTCAGGGATAAGTGCTTCCCCGAGGAGGTGAGTTTCCCGGAGTGCGAGGAGGAGCCTCAGGGATAAGTGCTTCCCCGGGGAGGTGAGTTTCCCGGAGTGCGAGGAGGAGCCTCAGGGATAAGTGCTTCCCCGAGGAGGTGAGTTTCCCGGAGTGCGAGGAGGAGCCTCAGGGATAAGTGCTTCCCCGGGGAGGTGAGTTTCCTGGAGTGCGAGGAGGAGCCTCACGGCTAAGCTAAGACCTCGGATATAGTGGGCGCGCCTGCGATGGAGCGCATGGCCTCGAGCGATCTGTGGCCTGAGATCCACAGCGACAGGGAGGCGTGGCCATAACGTCACAAGGCCTGTTCACCCTCATTGGCTGATCCGCTCACGTGACCCGGCCGTCGTGCGACAAAATGAAATTGTTTTGCACCATCGCGCGCTCTGTGGCCGGCCTCATTCTGGCCACTGGCCTGTTCGGTCGCTCACACTGGACGTGGCCTAGTGCTTCCCTGTGTGTGTGTTTGTGTCACTGTGTGTGTGTCAGTGTGTCATTGTGTGTGTTTGTGTCACTGTGTGTGTTTGTGTCACTGTGTGTGTTTGTGTCACTGTGTGTGTGTGTGTGTGTGTGTCAGTGTGTCACTGTGTGCGTGTGTCAGTGTGTCACTGTGTGTGTTTGTGTCACTGTGTGTGTTTGTGTCACTGTGTGTGTGTGTGTGTGTGTGTCAGTGTGTCACTGTGTGCGTGTGTCAGTGTGTCACTGTGTGTGTTTGTGTTACTGTGTGTGTTTGTGTCACTGTGTGTGTGTGTGTGTGTCAGTGTGTCAGTGTGTCAGTGTGTCACTGTGCGTGTGTCAGTGTGTCACTGTGTGTGTGTGTGTCACTGTGTGTGTGTGTGTCACTGTGTGTGTGTGTGTCACTGTGTGTGTGTGTGTGTCACTGTTTGTGTCACTGTGTGTGCGTGTGTGTCACTATGTTTGTGTCACTGTGTGTGCGTGTGTGTCACTGTGTGTGTCACTGTGTGTGTGTCACTGTGTGTGTGTGTCACTGTGTGTGTGTCACTGTGTGTGTGTCACTGTGTGTTTGTGTGTTTGTGTCACTGTGTGTGTGTCACTGTGTGTTTGTGTGTTTGTGTCACTGTGTGTGTGTGTGTCACTGTGTTTCAGGCCGTGCAGCGTTATGGTGGAATTGATATCCTGGTGTCTAACGCGGCTGTGAATCCTTTCGCTGGGAATATATTGGATTCTACTGAGGATGTGTGGGACAAGGTGAGACCCCTCATATCCTCCCACCCCTAACACCCCGCCAACCCCTTCCCCACCCCTAACACCCCGCCAACCCCTTCCCCACCCCTAACGCCCCGCCAACCCCTTCCCACCCCTAACGCCCCGCCAACCCCTTCCCACCCCTAACGCCCCGCCAACCCCTTCCCACCCCTAACGCCCCGCCAACCCCTTCCCCACCCCTAACGCCCCGCCAACCCCTTCCCCACCCCTAACGCCCCGCCAACCCCTTCCCCACCCCTAACGCCCCGTCAACCCCTTCCCCACCCCTAACGCCCGCCAACCCCTTCCCCACCCCTAACGCCCGCCAACCCCTTCCCCACCCCTAACGCCCCGCCAACCCCTTCCCTACCCCTAACGCCCGCCAACCCCTTCCCTACCCCTAACGCCCGCCAACCCCTTCCCTACCCCTAACGCCCCGCCAACCCCTTCCCCACCCCTAACGCCCCGCCAACCCCTTCCCTACCCCTAACGCCCGCCAACCCCTTCCCCACCCCTAACGCCCGCCAACCCCTTCCCTACCCCTAACGCCCGCCAACCCCTTCCCACCCCTAACGCCCCGCCAACCCCTTCCCACCCCTAACGCCCCGCCAACCCCTTCCCCACCCCTAACGCCCCGCCAACCCCTTCCCCACCCCTAACGCCCCGCCAACCCCTTCCCCACCCCTAACGCCCCGTCAACCCCTTCCCCACCCCTAACGCCCGCCAACCCCTTCCCCACCCCTAACGCCCGCCAACCCCTTCCCCACCCCTAACGCCCCGCCAACCCCTTCCCTACCCCTAACGCCCGCCAACCCCTTCCCTACCCCTAACGCCCGCCAACCCCTTCCCTACCCCTAACGCCCCGCCAACCCCTTCCCCACCCCTAACGCCCCGCCAACCCCTTCCCTACCCCTAACGCCCGCCAACCCCTTCCCCACCCCTAACGCCCGCCAACCCCTTCCCTACCCCTAACGCCCGCCAACCCCTTCCCCACCCCTAACGCCCGCCAACCCCTTCCCTACCCCTAACGCCCCGCCAACCCCTTCCCTGCCCCGCCAACCCCTTCCCCACCCCTAACGCCCGCCAACCCCTTCCCTACCCCTAACGCCCCGCCAACCCCTTCCCCACCCCTAACGCCCCGCCAACCCCTTCCCCACCCCTAACGCCCGCCAACCCCTTCCCCACCCCTAACGCCCCGCCAACCCCTTCCCCACCCCTAACGCCCCGTCAACCCCTTCCCCCACCCCTAACGCCCGCCAACCCCTTCCCCACCCCTAACGCCCGCCAACCCCTTCCCCACCCCTAACGCCCCGCCAACCCCTTCCCTACCCCTAACGCCCGCCAACCCCTTCCCTACCCCTAACGCCCGCCAACCCCTTCCCTACCCCTAACGCCCCGCCAACCCCTTCCCCACCCCTAACGCCCCGCCAACCCCTTCCCTACCCCTAACGCCCGCCAACCCCTTCCCCACCCCTAACGCCCGCCAACCCCTTCCCTACCCCTAACGCCCGCCAACCCCTTCCCCACCCCTAACGCCCGCCAACCCCTTCCCTACCCCTAACGCCCCGCCAACCCCTTCCCTGCCCCGCCAACCCCTTCCCCACCCCTAACGCCCGCCAACCCCTTCCCTACCCCTAACGCCCCGCCAACCCCTTCCCCACCCCTAACGCCCCGCCAACCCCTTCCCCACCCCTAACGCCCGCCAACCCCTTCCCCACCCCTAACGCCCCGCCAACCCCTTCCCCACCCCTAACGCCCCGCCAACCCCTTCCCCTAACGCCCCGCCAACCCCTTCCCCACCCCTAACGCCCCGCCAACCCCTTCCCCACCCCTAACGCCCCGCCAACCCCTTCCCTACCCCTAACGCCCGCCAACCCCTTCCCCACCCCTAACGCCCGCCAACCCCTTCCCTACCCCTAACGCCCCGCCAACCCCTTCCCCACCCCTAACGCCCCGCCAACCCCTTCCCCACCCCTAACGCCCCGCCAACCCCTTCCCTACCCCTAACGCCCCGCCAACCCCTTCCCTACCCCTAACGCCCCGCCAACCCCTTCCCTACCCCTAACGCCCCGCCAACCCCTTCCCTACCCCTAACGCCCCGCCAACCCCTTCCCCACCCCTAACGCCCGCCAACCCCTTCCCTACCCCTAACGCCCCGCCAACCCCTTCCCCACCCCTAACGCCCGCCAACCCCTTCCCTACCCCTAACGCCCGCCAACCCCTTCCCCACCCCTAACGCCCGCCAACCCCTTCCATACCCCTAACGCCCCGCCAACCCCTTCCATACCCCTAACGCCCCGCCAACCCCTTCCATACCCCTAACGCCCCGCCAACCCCTTCCCCACCCCTAACGCCCCGCCAACCCCTTCCATACCCCTAACGCCCCGCCAACCCCTTCCCCACCCCTAACGCCCCGCCAACCCCTTCCCCACCCCTAACGCCCGCCAACCCCTTCCCTACCCCTAACGCCCGCCTACCCCTAACGCCCCGCCAACCCCTTCCCTACCCCTAACGCCCCGCCAACCCCTTCCCTACCCCTAACGCCCCGCCAACCCCTTCCCTACCCCTAACGCCCCGCCAACCCCTTCCCTACCCCTAACGCCCCGCCAACCCCTTCCCTACCCCTAACGCCCCGCCAACCCCTTCCCCACCCCTAACGCCCCGCCAACCCCTTCCCCACCCCTAACGCCCCGCCAACCCCTTCCCTACCCCTAACGCCCCGCCAACCCCTTCCCTACCCCTAACGCCCCGCCAACCCCTTCCCTACCCCTAACGCCCCGCCAACCCCTTCCCTACCCCTTCCCTACCCCTAACGCCCCGCCAACCCCTTCCCTACCCCTAACGCCCCGCCAACCCCTTCCCTACCCCTAACGCCCCGCCAACCCCTTCCCTACCCCTAACGCCACGCCAACCCCTTCCCTACCCCTAACGCCCCGCCAACCCCTTCCCTACCCCTAACGCCCCGCCAACCCCTTCCCCACCCCTAACGCCCCGCCAACCCCTTCCCTACCCCTAACGCCCCGCCAACCCCTTCCCTACCCCTAACGCCCCGCCAACCCCTTCCCTACCCCTAACGCCCGCCAACCCCTTCCCTACCCCTAACGCCCCGCCAACCCCTTCCCTACCCCTAACGCCCCGCCAACCCCTTCCCCACCCCTAACGCCCGCCAACCCCTTCCCCACCCCTAACGCCCGCCAACCCCTTCCATACCCCTAACGCCCGCCAACCCCTTCCATACCCCTAACGCCCCGCCAACCCCTTCCCCACCCCTAACGCCCGCCAACCCCTTCCATACCCCTAACGCCCCGCCAACCCCTTCCATACCCCTAACGCCCCGCCAACCCCTTCCATACCCCTAACGCCCCGCCAACCCCTTCCCTACCCCTAACGCCCCGCCAACCCCTTCCCTACCCCTAACGCCCCGCCAACCCCTTCCCTACCCCTAACGCCCGCCAACCCCTTCCCTACCCCTAACGCCCGCCAACCCCTTCCCTACCCCTAACGCCCCGCCAACCCCTTCCCCACCCCTAACGCCCCGCCAACCCCTTCCCCACCCCTAACGCCCGCCAACCCCTTCCCCACCCCTAACGCCCGCCAACCCCTTCCCTACCCCTAACGCCCCGCCAACCCCTTCCCTACCCCTAACGCCCGCCAACCCCTTCCCCACCCCTAACGCCCGCCAACCCCTTCCCTACCCCTAACGCCCCGCCAACCCCTTCCCTACCCCTAACGCCCCGCCAACCCCTTCCCCACCCCTAACGCCCGCCAACCCCTTCCCCACCCCTAACGCCCCGCCAACCCCTTCCCTACCCCTAACGCCCCGCCAACCCCTTCCCCACCCCTAACCCCCCGCCAACCCCTTCCCCACCCCTAACGCCCCGCCAACCCCTTCCCCACCCCTAACGCCCCGCCAACCCCTTCCCTACCCCTAACGCCCCGCCAACCCCTTACCTACCCCTAACGCCCCGCCAACCCCTTCCCCACCCCTAACGCCCCGCCAACCCCTTCCCCACCCCTAACGCCCCGCCAACCCCTTCCCTACCCCTAACGCCCCGCCAACCCCTTCCCTACCCCTAACGCCCCGCCAACCCCTTCCCCACCCCTAACGCCCGCCAACCCCTTCCCTACCCCTAACGCCCCGCCAACCCCTTCCCTACCCCTAACGCCCCGCCAACCCCTTCCCTAACGCCCCGCCAACCCCTTCCCTACCCCTAACGCCCCGCCAACCCCTTCCCTACCCCTAACGCCCCGCCAACCCCTTCCCTACCCCTAACGCCCCGCCAACCCCTTCCCTACCCCTAACGCCCCGCCAACCCCTTCCCTACCCCTAACGCCCCGCCAACCCCTTCCCCGCCCCGCCAACCCCTTCCCCACCCCTAACGCCCCGCCAACCCCTTCCCCACCCCTAACGCCCCGCCAACCCCTTCCCCACCCCTAACGCCCCGCCAACCCCTTCCCCACCCCTAACGCCCGCCAACCCCTTCCCCACCCCTAACGCCCCGTCAACCCCTTCCCCTAACACCCCGCCAACCCCTTCCCTACCCCTAACGCCCCGCCAACCCCTTCCCTACCCCTAACACCCCGCCAACCCCTTCCCTACCCCTAACGCCCCGCCAACCCCTTCCCCTAACGCCCCGCCAACCCCTTCCCTACCCCTAACGCCCCGCCAACCCCTTCCCCACCCCTAACGCCCCGCCAACCCCTTCCCCACCCCTAACGCTCCGCCAACCCCTTCCCCACCCCTAACGCCCCGCCAACCCCTTCCCCACCCCTAACGCCCCGCCAACCCCTTCCCTACCCCTAACGCCCCGCCAACCCCTTCCCTACCCCTAACGCCCCGCCAACCCCTTCCCTACCCCTAACGCCCCGCCAACCCCTTCCCTACCCCTAACGCCCGCCAACCCCTTCCCCACCCCTAACGCCCGCCAACCCCTTCCCCACCCCTAACGCCCCGCCAACCCCTTCCCCACCCCTAACGCCCGCCAACCCCTTCCCCACCCCTAACGCCCCGCCAACCCCTTCCCCACCCCTAACGCCCGCCAACCCCTTCCCCACCCCTAACGCCCCGCCAACCCCTTCCCCACCCCTAACGCCCCGCCAACCCCTTCCCCACCCCTAACGCCCCGCCAACCCCTTCCCCACCCCTAACGCCCCGCCAACCCCTTCCCCACCCCTAACGCCCCGCCAACCCCTTCCCCACCCCTAACGCCCCGCCAACCCCTTCCCCACCCCTAACCCCCCGCCAACCCCTTCCCCACCCCTAACGCCCCGCCAACCCCTTCCCCACCCCTAACGCCCCGCCAACCCCTTCCCTACCCCTAACGCCCCGCCAACCCCTTACCTACCCCTAACGCCCCGCCAACCCCTTCCCCACCCCTAACGCCCCGCCAACCCCTTCCCCACCCCTAACGCCCCGCCAACCCCTTCCCTACCCCTAACGCCCCGCCAACCCCTTCCCCACCCCTAACGCCCCGCCAACCCCTTCCCCACTCCTAACGCCCGCCAACCCCTTCCCCACCCCTAACGCCCGCCAACCCCTTCCCTACCCCTAACGCCCCGCCAACCCCTTCCCCACCCCTAACGCCCCGCCAACCCCTTCCCCACCCCTAACGCCCCGCCAACCCCTTCCCTACCCCTAACGCCCCGCCAACCCCTTCCCCACCCCTAACGCCCGCCAACCCCTTCCCTACCCCTAACGCCCCGCCAACCCCTTCCCCACCCCTAACGCCCCGCCAACCCCTTCCCCACCTTTAACGCCCCGCCAACCCCTTCCCCACCCCTAACGCCCGCCAACCCCTTCCCCACCCCTAACGCCCCGCCAACCCCTTCCCCACCCCTAACGCCCCGCCAACCCCTTCCCTACCCCTAACGCCCGCCAACCCCTTCCCCACCCCTAACGCCCGCCAACCCCTTCCCTACCGCCCCGTCAACCCCTTCCCCACCCCTAACGCCCCGCCAACCCCTTCCCCACCCCTAACGCCCCGCCAACCCCTTCCCCACCCCTAACGCCCCGCCAACCCCTTCCCCACCCCTAACGCCCCGCCAACCCCTTCCCCACCCCTAACGCCCCGCCAACCCCTTCCACGCCCCGCCAACCCCTTCCCCACCCCTAACGCCCCGCCAACCCCTTCCCCACCCCTAACGCCCCGCCAACCCCTTCCCCACCCCTAACGCCCGCCAACCCCTTCCCCACCCCTAACGCCCCGTCAACCCCTTCCCCTAACACCCCGCCAACCCCTTCCCTACCCCTAACGCCCCGCCAACCCCTTCCCTACCCCTAACACCCCGCCAACCCCTTCCCCTAACGCCCCGCCAACCCCTTCCCTACCCCTAACGCCCCGCCAACCCCTTCCCCTAACGCCCCGCCAACCCCTTCCCTACCCCTAACGCCCCGCCAACCCCTTCCCCACCCCTAACGCCCCGCCAACCCCTTCCCCACCCCTAACGCTCCGCCAACCCCTTCCCCACCCCTAACGCCCCGCCAACCCCTTCCCCACCCCTAACGCCCCGCCAACCCCTTCCCTACCCCTAACGCCCCGCCAACCCCTTCCCTACCCCTAACGCCCCGCCAACCCCTTCCCTACCCCTAACGCCCCGCCAACCCCTTCCCTACCCCTAACGCCCGCCAACCCCTTCCCCACCCCTAACGCCCGCCAACCCCTTCCCCACCCCTAACGCCCCGCCAACCCCTTCCCCACCCCTAACGCCCGCCAACCCCTTCCCCACCCCTAACGCCCCGCCAACCCCTTCCCCACCCCTAACGCCCGCCAACCCCTTCCCCACCCCTAACGCCCCGCCAACCCCTTCCCCACCCCTAACGCCCCGCCAACCCCTTCCCCACCCCTAACGCCCCGCCAACCCCTTCCCCACCCCTAACGCCCCGCCAACCCCTTCCCCACCCCTAACGCCCCGCCAACCCCTTCCCCACCCCTAACGCCCCGCCAACCCCTTCCCCACCCCTAACGCCCCGCCAACCCCTTCCCCACCCCTAACGCCCCGCCAACCCCTTCCCTACCCCTAACGCCCCGCCAACCCCTTCCCCACCCCTAACGCCCCGCCAACCCCTTCCCCACCCCTAACGCCCCGCCAACCCCTTCCCCACCCCTAACGCCCGCCAACCCCTTCCCCACCCCTAACGCCCCGCCAACCCCTTCCCCACCCCTAACGCCCCGTCAACCCCTTCCCCACCCCTAACGCCCCGCCAACCCCTTCCCCACCCCTAACGCCCGCCAACCCCTTCCCCACCCCTAACGCCCCGCCAACCCCTTCCCCACCCCTAACGCCCCGCCAACCCCTTCCCCACCCCTAACGCCCCGCCAACCCCTTCCCCACCCCTAACGCCCGCCAACCCCTTCCCTACCCCTAACGCCCCGCCAACCCCTTCCCCACCCCTAACGCCCGCCAACCCCGTCCCTACCCCTAACGCCCCGCCAACCCCGTCCCTACCCCTAACGCCCCGCCAACCCCTTCCCCACCCCTAACGCCCCGCCAACCCCTTCCCCACCCCTAACGCCCCGCCAACCCCTTCCCCACCCCTAACGCCCCGCCAACCCCTTCCCCACCCCTAACGCCCGCCAACCCCTTCCCTACCCCTAACGCCCCGCCAACCCCTTCCCCACCCCTAACGCCCCGCCAACCCCTTCCCCACCCCTAACGCCCGCCAACCCCTTCCCTACCCCTAACGCCCCGCCAACCCCTTCCCCACCCCTAACGCCCGCCAACCCCTTCCCTACCCCTAACGCCCCGCCAACCCCTTCCCCACCCCTAACGCCCCGCCAACCCCTTCCCCACCCCTAACGCCCCGCCAACCCCTTCCCCACCCCTAACGCCCGCCAACCCCTTCCCCACCCCTAACGCCCGCCAACCCCTTCCCTACCCCTAACGCCCCGCCAACCCCTTCCCCACCCCTAACGCCCGCCAACCCCTTCCCTACCCCTAACGCCCCGCCAACCCCTTCCCTACCCCTAACGCCCCGCCAACCCCTTCCCCACCCCTAACGCCCCGCCAACCCCTTCCCCACCCCTAACGCCCCGCCAACCCCTTCCCTACCCCTAACGCCCCGCCAACCCCTTCCCCACCCCTAACGCCCGCCAACCCCTTCCCTACCCCTAACGCCCCGCCAACCCCTTCCCCACCCCTAACGCCCCGCCAACCCCTTCCCCACCTTTAACGCCCCGCCAACCCCTTCCCCACCCCTAACGCCCGCCAACCCCTTCCCCACCCCTAACGCCCCGCCAACCCCTTCCCCACCCCTAACGCCCCGCCAACCCCTTCCCTACCCCTAACGCCCGCCAACCCCTTCCCCACCCCTAACGCCCGCCAACCCCTTCCCTACCGCCCCGTCAACCCCTTCCCCACCCCTAACGCCCCGCCAACCCCTTCCCCACCCCTAACGCCCCGCCAACCCCTTCCCCACCCCTAACGCCCCGCCAACCCCTTCCCCACCCCTAACGCCCCGCCAACCCCTTCCCCACCCCTAACGCCCCGCCAACCCCTTCCACGCCCCGCCAACCCCTTCCCCACCCCTAACGCCCCGCCAACCCCTTCCCCACCCCTAACGCCCCGCCAACCCCTTCCCCACCCCTAACGCCCCGCCAACCCCTTCCCTACCCCTAACTCCCCGCCAACCCCTTCCCCACCCCTAACGCCCCGCCAACCCCTTCCCCACCCCTAACGCCCGCCAACCCCTTCCCCACCCCTAACGCCCCGCCAACCCCTTCCCCACCCCTAACGCCCGCCAACCCCTTCCCCACCCCTAACGCCCCGCCAACCCCTTCCCCACCCCTAACGCCCGCCAACCCCTTCCCCACCCCTAACGCCCCGCCAACCCCTTCCCCACCCCTAACGCCCGCCAACCCCTTCCCTACCCCTAACGCCCGCCAACCCCTTCCCCACCCCTAACGCCCGCCAACCCCTTCCCTACCGCCCCGTCAACCCCTTCCCCACCCCTAACGCCCCGCCAACCCCTTCCCCACCCCTAACGCCCGCCAACCCCTTCCCCGCCCCGCCAACCCCTTCCCCACCCCTAACGCCCCGCCAACCCCTTCCCCACCCCTAACGCCCCGCCAACCCCTTCCCTACCCCTAACGCCCCGCCAACCCCTTCCCCACCCCTAACGCCCGCCAACCCGTTCCCTACCCCTAACGCCCGCCAACCCGTTCCCTACCCCTAACGCCCGCCAACCCGTTCCCTACCCCTAACGCCCGCCAACCCCTTCCCTACCCCTAACGCCCGCCAACCCCTTCCCCACCCCTAACGCCCCGCCAACCCCTTCCCTACCCCTAACGCCCGCCAACCCCTTCCCTACCCCTAACGCCCGCCAACCCCTTCTCTACCCCTAACGCCCGCCAACCCCTTCTCTACCCCTAACGCCCGCCAACCCTTTCCCCACCCCTAACGCCCCGCCAACCCCTTCCCTACCCCTAACGCCCCGCCAACCCCTTCCCTACCCATAACGCCCCGTCAGTCCCTTCCCTACCCCTAACGCCCCGCCAACCCCTTCCCTACCCCTAACGCCCGCCAACCCCTTCCCTACCCCTAACGCCCGCCAACCCCTTCTCTACCCCTAACGCCCGCCAACCCTTTCCCCACCCCTAACGCCCCGCCAACCCCTTCCCTACCCCTAACGCCCGCCAACCCCTTCTCTACCCCTAACGCCCGCCAACCCTTTCCCCACCCCTAACGCCCCGCCAACCCCTTCCCTACCCCTAACGCCCGCCAACCCCTTCTCTACCCCTAACGCCCGCCAACCCTTTCCCCACCCCTAACGCCCTGCCAACCCCTTCCCTACCCCTAACGCCCCGCCAACCCCTTCCCTACCCATAACGCCCCGTCAGTCCCTTCCCTACCCCTAACGCCCGCCAACCCCTTCCCTACCCCTAACGCCCCGCCAACCCCTTCTCTACCCCTAACGCCCGCCAACCCTTTCCCCACCCCTAACGCCCCGCCAACCCCTTCCCTACCCATAACGCCCCGTCAGTCCCTTCCCTACCCCTAACGCCCCGCCAACCTCTTCCCTACCCCTAACGCCCCGCCAGTCCCTTCCCTACCCCTAACGCCCCGCCAACCCCTTCCCTACCCCTAACGCCCGCCAACCCCTTCTCTACCCCTAACGCCCCGTCAGTCCCTTCCCTACCCCTAACGCCCCGCCAACCCCTTCCCTACCCCTAACGCCCGCCAACCCCTTCCCTACCCCTAACGCCCCGCCAACCCCTTCCCCACCCCTAACGCCCGCCAACCCCTTCCCTACCCCTAACGCCCCGCCAACCCCTTCCCTACCCATAACGCCCCGTCAGTCCCTTCCCTACCCCTAACGCCCCGCCAACCTCTTCCCTACCCCTAACGCCCCGCCAGTCCCTTCCCTACCCCTAACGCCCCGCCAGTCCCTTCCCCACCCCTAACGCCCCGCCAACCCCTTCCCCGCCCCTAACGCCCCACCAACCCCTTCCCCACCCCTAACGCCCCGCCAGTCCCTTCCCTACCCCTAACGCCCCGCCAACCCCTTCCCCACCCCTAACGCCCCGCCAACCCCTTCCCCACCCCTAACGCCCCGCCAACCCCTTCCCTACCCCTAACGCCCGCCAACCCCTTCCCCACCCCTAACGCCCGCCAACCCCTTCCCTACCCCTAACGCCCGCCAACCCCTTCCCCACCCCTAACGCCCGCCAACCCCTTCCCTACCCCTAACGCCCCGCCAACCCCTTCCCTACCCCTAACGCCCCGCCAACCCCTTCCCTACCCCTAACGCCCCGCCAGTCCCTTCCCCACCCCTAACGCCCCGCCAACCCCTTCCCTACCCCTAACGCCCGCCAACCCCTTCCCCACCCCTAACGCCCCGCCAACCCCTTCCCCACCCCTAACGCCCGCCAACCCCTTCCCTACCCCTAACGCCCGCCAACCCCTTCCCCACCCCTAACGCCCGCCAACCCCTTCCCTACCCCTAACGCCCCGCCAACCCCTTCCCTACCCCTAACGCCCCGCCAACCCCTTCCCTACCCCTAACGCCCCGCCAGTCCCTTCCCCACCCCTAACGCCCCGCCAACCCCTTCCCTACCCCTAACGCCCCGCCAGTCCCTTCCCCACCCCTAACGCCCCGCCAACCCCTTCCCTACCCCTAACGCCCCGCCAACCCCTTCCCTACCCCTAACGCCCCGCCAGTCCCTTCCCCACCCCTAACGCCCCGCCAACCCCTTCCCTACCCCTAACGCCCCGCCAACCCCTTCCCTACCCCTATTTCTCCCTCTCCCCCTATTTCTCCCCTCCCTCTCCCCCTATTTCTCTCCTCCCTCTCCCCCTATTTCTCTCCTCCCTCTCCCCCTATTTCTCCCCTCCCTCTCCCCCTATTTCTCCCCTCCCTCTCCCACTATTTCTCCCCTCCCTCTCCCACTATTTCTCCCCTCCCTCTCCCCCTATTTCTCCCCTCCCTCTCCCCCTATTTCTCCCCTCCCTCTCCCACTATTTCTCCCCTCCCTCTCCCCCTATTTCTCCCCTCCCTCTTCCCCTATTTCTCCCCTCCCTCTCCCCCTATTTCTCCCCTCCCTCTCCCCCTATTTCTCTCCTCCCTCTCCCCCTATTTCTCTCCTCCCTCTCCCCCTATTTCTCTCCTCCCTCTCCCCCTATTTCTCCCCTCCCTCTCCCCCTATTTCTCCCCTCCCTCTCCCACTATTTCTCCCCTCCCTCTCCCACTATTTCTCCCCTCCCTCTCCCCCTATTTCTCCCCTCCCTCTCCCCCTATTTCTCCCCTCCCTCTCCCACTATTTCTCCCCTCCCTCTCCCCTATTTCTCCCCTCCCTCTTCCCCTATTTCTCCCCTCCCTCTCCCCCTATTTCTCCCCTCCCTCTCCCCCTATTTCTCCCCTCCCTCTCCCCTATTTCTCCCCTCCCTCTCCCCCTATTTCTCCCCTCCCTCTCCCCCTATTTCTCTCCTCCCTCTCCCCCTATTTCTCTCCACCCTCTCCCCCTATTTCTCTCCACCCTCTCCCCCTATTTCTCTCCTCCCTCTCCCCCTATTTCTCTCCTCCCTCTCCCCCTATTTCTCTCCTCCCTCTCCCCCTATTTCTCCCCTCCCTCTCCCACTATTTCTCCCCTCCCTCTCCCACTATTTCTCCCCTCCCTCTCCCCTATTTCTCCCCTCCCTCTCCCCCTATTTCTCCCCTCCCTCTCCCCTATTTCTCCCCTCCCTCTCCCCCTATTTCTCCCCTCCCTCTCCCCCTATTTCTCCCCTCCCTCTCCCCCTATTTCTCTCCTCCCTCTCCCCCTATTTCTCTCCTCCCTCTCCCCCTATTTCTCTCCCCCCTCTCCCCCTATTTCTCCCCTCCCTCTCCCCCTATTTCTCCCCTCCCTCTCCCCCTATTTCTCTCCTCCCTCTCCCCCTATTTCTCTCCTCCCTCTCCCCCTATTTCTCTCCCTCCCTCTCCCCCTATTTCTCTCCCTCCCTCTCCCCCTATTTCTCCCCTCCCTCTCCCACTATTTCTCCCCTCCCTCTCCCCCTATTGCTCCCCTCCCTCTCCCCCTATTTCTCCCCTCGCTCTCCCCCTATTTCTCGCCTCCCTCTCCCCCTATTTCTCCCCTCCCTCTCCCCCTATTTCTCCCCTCCCTCTCCCCCTATTTCTCCCCTCCCTCTCCCCCTATTTCTCCCCTCCCTCTGCTCTCAGTTCTCGCCCTGTTCTCGCCCCATTTAATCCCAGATTTTGGACATTAATGTGAAGTCCACATTCCTGTTGGTGAAAGGTGTGGTCCCCGAAATGCAGAAAAGAGGGTGAGAAACGTGTGTGGGGGGGAGGGGCAGTAAAAATGTCCACCCCGTATGCTTTTGCCGCACTCTCGGGCCTATCGGACCTAACAGGAAGGCACGTCCCCGTGTCGGCCGTCTCCTCTCTGCCGCCCTCCTGCTCCCATGGAATCCCCGCGTCAAATGACGTCATGACATCGCGTTTCCATTGCGACGCGACACCACGTTGTTGACGTCCGCGGCATTTCACTCTGGGATTCCAAGGAAGCAGAAGGGCGGCAGCAAGGAGGCGGTGACGCGTGAAAGTGCCCAGGGGCGGCGGGTTTGAAAATCCGGGGGCAGTATACAGGAAGCTGAGCACTGACGCTCAGGGTCGGGGGCAGTATACAGGAAGCTGAGAGCTGACGCTCAGGGTCGGGGGGCAGTATACAGGAAGCAGAGCACTGACGCTATGGGTCGGGGGCAGTATACAGGAAGCTGACGCTCAGGGTCGGGGGCAGTATACAGGAAGCTGAGAGCTGACGCTCAGGGTCGGGGGCAGTATACAGGAAGCAGAGCACTGACACTATGAGTCGGGGGCAGTATACAGGAAGCAGAGCACTGACACTATGGGTCGTGGGCAGTATACAGGAAGCAGAGTACTGACGCTCAGGGGGCAGTATACAGGAAGTGGAGAGCTGACACTCAGGGGAAATATACAGGAAGCGGAGAGCTGACACTCATGGGAAATATACAGGAAGCGGAGAGCTGACACTCAGGGGAAATATACAGGAAGTGGAGAGCGGACGCTCAGGGTCGGGGCAGTATGCAGGAAGCAGAGCACTGACGCTCAGGGTCGGGGGCAGTATACAGGAAGCAGAGCACTGACGCTCAGGGTCGGGGGCAGTATACAGGAAGCTGACGCTCAGGGTCGGGGGCAGTATACAGGAAGCTGACGCTCAGGGTCGGGGGCAGTATACAGGAAGCTGAGAGCTGACGCTCAGGGGGCAGTATACAGGAAGTGGAGAGCTGACGCTCAGGGGGCAGTATACATGAAGTGGAGAGCTGACGCTCGGGGCAGTATACAAGAAGTGGAAAGCTGACGCTATGGGGCAGTATACAGGAAGTGGAGAGCGGACGCTCCGGGTCGGGGGGCAGTATACAGGAAGTGGAGAGCTGACACTCAGGGGAAATATACAGGAAGTGGAGAGCTGACGCTCAGGGTCGGGGGCCGTATACAGGAAGTGGAGAGCTGACGCTCAGGATCGGGAGGCAGTATACAGGAAGTGGAGAGCTGACGCTCAGGATCGGGGGCAGTATACAGGAAGTGGAGAGCTGACGCTCAGGATCGGGGGGCAGTATACAGGAAGTGGAGAGCTGACGCTCAGGGTCGGGGGCAGTATACAGTGGAGAGCTGACGCTCAGGGGGCAGTATACAGGAAGTGGAGAGCTGACGCTCAGGGTCGGGGGCAGTATACAGGACGTGGATAGCTGACGCTCAGGGGCAATATACAGGAAGTGGAGAGCTGACGCTCGGGGCAGTATACAGGACGTGGAGAGCTGACGCTCAGGGTCAGGGGCAGTATACAAGAAGTGGAGAGCTGACGCTCGGGGCAGTATACAGGAAGTGGAGAGCTGACGCTCAGGGGGCAGTATACAGGAAGTGGAGAGCTGACGCTCAGGGGGCAGTATACAGGAAGTGGAGAGCTGACGCTATGGGGCAGTATACAGGAAGTGGAGAGCGGACGCTCCGGGTCGGGGGGCAGTATACAGGAAGTGGAGAGCTGACACTCAGGGGAAATATACAGGAAGTGGAGAGCTGATGCTCAGGGTCGGGGGCAGTATACAGGAAGTGGAGAGCTGATGCTCAGGGTCGGGGGCCGTATACAGGAAGTGGAGAGCTGATGGTCGGGGGCAGTATACAGGAAGTGGAGAGCTGACGCTCAGGATCGGGGGGCAGTATACAGGAAGTGGAGAGCTGACGCTCAGGGTCGGGGGCAGTATACAATGGAGAGCTGACGCTCGGGGCAGTATACAGGACGTGGAGACCTGACGCTCAGGGTCAGGGGCAGTATACAGGAAGTGGAGAGCTGACGCTCAGGGGACAGTATACAGGAAGTGGAGAGCTGACGCTCGGGGCAGTATACAGGAAGTGGAGAGCTGACGCTCAGGGGGCAGTATACAGAAATTGGAGAGCTGACGCTCGGGGTCAGGGGCAGTATACAGGAAGTGGAGAGCTGACGCTCAGGGGGCAGTATACAGGAAGTGAAGAGCTGACGCTCAGGGGGCAGTATACAGGAAGTGGAGAGCTGACGCTCGGGGCAGTATACAGGAAGTGGAGAGCTGACGCTCGGGGTAGTATACAGGAAGCGGAGAGCTGACGCTCAGGGTCGGGGGCAATATACAGGACGTGGAGAGCTGACACTCAGGGTCGGGGGCAATATACATGACTATTGCTATTGACCATGCTATTACCCCTCCTCCTGTCACAGGGGGGGCAGTATCGTTATCGTCTCATCTGTTGCTGGCTTCACCCCGTTCCCGGTGAGACGCTCTGTTCCTTTTCACCTGCTCCCCGTGTGCCGCCCGTCTGCACCAGGCTCTCCCGAACCCGCTCCAAGAGCTTGCAATCTACTGGGTGGATATCGGTCTCCGGTGCGGCTTTGCACTGGAGCCGGGTTTCCCCCAGGGGATGTTGAGAGGTTGCAGTAACTCCCCTCAGTATCTGTAGGTATAACACTCCGTCCCCCCCAGTATCTGTAGGTATAACACTCCGTCCCCCCCAGTATCTGTAGGTATAACACTCCGTCCCCCCCAGTATCTGTAGGTATAACACTCCGTCCCCCCCAGTATCTGTAGGTATAACACTCCGTCCCCCCCAGTATCTGTAGGTATAACACTCCGTCCCCCCCCCAGTATCTGTAGGTATAACAGCACCGTCGTCCCCCCCCCCCCAGTATCTGTAGGTATAACACCACCGTCCTCCCCAGTATCTGTAGGTATAACACTCCGTCCCCCCCAGTATCTGTAGGTATAACACCACCTTCCTCCCCAGTATCTGTAGGTATAACACTCCGTCACCTCCAGTATCTGTAGGTATAACACCGCCGTCCCCCCCCCAGTATCTGTAGGTATAACACTCCGTCCCCCCCAGTATCTGTAGGTATAACACTCCGTCCCCCCCAGTATCTGTAGGTATAACACTCCGTCCCCCCCAGTATCTGTAGGTATAACACCACCGTCCCCCCCAGTATCTGTAGGTATAACACACCGTCCTCCCCAGTATCTGTAGGTATAACACTCCGTCACCTCCAGTATCTGTAGGTATAACACCGCCGTCCCCCCCCCAGTATCTGTAGGTATAACACTCCGTCCCCCCCAGTATCTGTAGGTATAACACTCCGTCCCCCCCAGTATCTGTAGGTATAACACCACCGTCCCCCCCAGTATCTGTAGGTATAACACACCGTCCTCCCCAGTATCTGTAGGTATAACACCACCGTCCCCCCCCCAGTATCTGTAGGTATAACACCACCGTCCTCCCCAGTATCTGTAGGTATAACACTCCGTCCCCCCCAGTATCTGTAGGTATAACACCACCGTCCCCCCCTTAGTATCTGTATGTATAACACCACCGTCCTCCCCAGTATCTGTAGGTATAACACCACAGTCCCCCCCCAGTATCTGTAGGTATAACACTACCGTCCCCCCCCCCAGTATCTGTAGGTATAACACCACCGTCCTCCCCAGTATCTGTAGGTATAACACCACAGTCCTCCCCAGTATCTGTAGGTATAACACAACCGTCCCCCCCAGTATCTGTAGGTATAACACTCCATCCCCCCCAGTATCTGTAGGTATAACACTCCCCCCCCCCCAGTATCTGTATGTATAACACCACCGTCCTCCCCAGTATCTGTAGGTATAACACCACCGCCCCCCCCCAGTATCTGTAGGTATAACACACCGTCCTCCCCAGTATCTGTAGGTATAACACCACCGTCCCTCCCCAGTATCTGTAGGTATAACACTCCGTCCCCCCCAGTATCTGTAGGTATAACACTCCGCCCCCCCCCCCAGTATCTGTAGGTATAACACCACCGTCCTCCCCAGTATCTGTAGGTATAACACCACCGTCCTCCCCAGTATCTATAGGTATAACACCACAGTCCCCCCCAGTATCTGGAGGTATAACACCACAGTCCCGCCCGGTATCTGTAGGTATAACACAACCGTCCCCATCAGTATCTGTAGGTATAACACTCCGTCCCCCCCAGTATCTGTAGGTATAACACCACAGTCCCGCCCAGTATCTGTAGGTATAACACAACCGTCCCCCCCAGTATCTGTAGGTATAACACCACAGTCCTCCCCAGTATCTGTAGGTATAACACAACCGTCCCCCCCAGTATCTGTAGGCATAACACCACCGTCCCCCCCCAGTATCTGTAGGTATAACACAACCGTCCCCCCCAGTATCTGTAGGTATAGCACCACAGTCCTCCCCAGTATCTGTAGGTATAACACAACCGTCCCCCCCAGTATCTGTAGGTATAACACAACCGTCCCCCCCAGTATCTGTAGGTATAACACCACCGTCCCCCCCAGTATCTGTAGGTCTAACACCACAGTCCTCCCCAGTATCTGTAGGTATAACACAACCGTCCCCCCCAGTATCTGTATGTATAACACAACTGTCCCCCCCAGTATCTGTAGGTATAACACCACCGTCCCCCCAGTATCTGTAGGTATAACACCAGCGTCCCCCCCAGTATCTGTAGGTTTAACACCACCGTCCTCCCCAGTATCTGTAGGTATAACACCACCTTCCTCCCCAGTATCTGTGGGTATAACACTCCGTCCCCCCCCCCAGTATCTGTGGGTATAGCACTACCGTCCCCCCCAGTATCTGTAGGTATAACACCACCGTCCCCCCCAGTATCTGTAGGTATAACACCACAGTCCTCCCCAGTATCTGTAGGTATAACACCACCGTCCCCCCCCAGTATCTGTAGGTATAACACAACCGTCCCCCCCAGTATCTGTAGGTATAACACCACAGTCCTCCCCAGTATCTGTAGGTATAACACAACCGTCCCCCCCAGTATCTGTAGGTATAACACAACCCTCCCCCCCAGTATCTGTAGGTATAACACCACCGTCCCCCCCCAGTATCTGTAGGTATAACACCACAGTCCTCCCCAGTATCTGTAGGTATAACAACCGTCCCCCCCAGTATCTGTATGTATAACACAACCGTCCCCCCCAGTATCTGTAGGTATAACATCACCGTCCCCCCAGTATCTGTAGGTATAACACCACCGTCCCCCCCAGTATCTGTAGGTTTAACACCTCCGTCCTCCCCAGTATCTGTAGGTATAACACCACCATCCTCCCCAGTATCTGTGGGTATAACACTCCGTCCCCCCCAGTATCTGTAGGTATAACACTCCGTCCGTCCCCAGTATCTGTAGGTATAGCACTACCGTCCCCCCCAGTATCTGTAGGTATAGCACTACCGTCCCCCC
Source organism: Ascaphus truei (assembly GCF_040206685.1). Lineage (NCBI taxonomy): Eukaryota > Metazoa > Chordata > Amphibia > Anura > Ascaphidae > Ascaphus > Ascaphus truei. The sequence goes on from NC_134495.1 coordinate 35,631,805, forward strand.
CAGTATCTGTAGGTATAACACCACCGTCCCCCCCAGTATCTGTAGGTATAACACCACCGTCCCCCCCAGTATCTGTAGGTATAACACCACCGTCCCGTCCCCCAGTATCTAGGTATAACACCACCGTCCCCCCCAGTATCTGTAGGTATAACACTACCGTCCCCCCAGTATCTGTAGGTATAACACCACCGTCCTCCCCAGTATCTGTAGGTATAACACCACCGTCCCCTCTCAGTATCTGTAGGTATAACACCACAGTCCCCCCCAGTATCTGTAGGCATAACACAACCGTCCCCCCCAGTATCTGTAGGTATAACACCACAGTCCTCCCCAGTATCTGTAGGTATAACACAACCGTCCCCCCCAGTATCTGTAGGTTTAACACAACCATCCCCCCCAGTATCTGTAGGTATAACACAACCGTCCCCCCCAGTATCTGTAGGTATAACACCACAGTCCTCCCCAGTATCTGTAGGTATAACACAACCGTCCCCCCCAGTATCTGTAGGTATAACACAACCGTCCCCCCCAGTATCTGTAGGTATAACACCACCGTCCCCCCCAGTATCTGTAGGTATAACACCACAGTCCTCCCCAGTATCTGTAGGTATAACACAACCGTCCCCCCCAGTATCTGTATGTATAACACAACCGTCCCCCCCAGTATCTGTAGGTATAACACCACCGTCCCCCCAGTATCTGTAGGTATAACACCACCGTCCCCCCCAGTATCTGTAGGTTTAACACCACCGTCCTCCCCAGTATCTGTAGGTATAACACTCCGTCCCCCCCCAGTATCTGTAGGTATAACACTCCGTCCCCCCCAGTATCTGTAGGTATAACACTACCGTCCCCCCACAGTATCTGTAGGTATAACACCACCGTCCCCCCCAGTATCTGTAGGTATAACACCACAGTCCTCCCCAGTATCTGTAGGTATAACACCACCGTCCCCCCCCCAGTATCTGTAGGTATAACACAACCGTCCCCCCCAGTATCTGTAGGTATAACACCACAGTCCTCCCCAGTATCTGTAGGTATAACACAACCGTCCCCCCCAGTATCTGTAGGTATAACACAACCGTCCCCCCCAGTATCTGTAGGTATAACACCACAGTCCTCCCCAGTATCTGTAGGTATAACACAACCGTCCCCCCCAGTATCTGTATGTATAACACAACCGTCCCCCCCAGTATCTGTAGGTATAACATCACCGTCCCCCCAGTATCTGTAGGTATAACACCACCGTCCCCCCCAGTATCTGTAGGTTTAACACCTCCGTCCTCCCCAGTATCTGTAGGTATAACACCACCATCCTCCCCAGTATCTGTGGGTATAACACTCCGTCCCCCCCAGTATCTGTAGGTATAACACTCCGTCCGTCCCCAGTATCTGTAGGTATAGCACTACCGTCCCCCCCAGTATCTGTAGGTATAGCACTACCGTCCCCCCCAGTATCTGTAGGTATAACACCACCGTCCCCCCCAGTATCTGTAGGTATAACACCACCGTCCCCCCCCCCCCCCAGTATCTAGGTATAACACCACCGTCCCCCCCAGTATCTGTAGGTATGACACTACCGTCCCCCCAGTATCTGTAGGTATAACACCACCGTCCTCCCCAGTATCTGTAGGTATAACACCACCGTCCCCTCTCAGTATCTGTAGGTATAACACCACAGTCCCCCCCAGTATCTGTAGGCATAACACAACCGTCCCCCCCAGTATCTGTAGGTATAACACCACAGTCCTCCCCAGTATCTGTAGGTATAACACAACCGTCCCCCCCAGTATCTGTAGGTTTAACACAACCATCCCCCCCAGTATCTGTAGGTATAACACCACCGTCCCCCCCAGTATCTGTAGGTATAACACCACCGTCCCCCCAGTATCTGTAGGTATAACACCACCGTCCCCCCCAGTATCTGTAGGTTTAACACCACTGTCCTCCCCAGTATCTGTAGGTATAACACTCCGTCCCCCCCCAGTATCTGTAGGTATAACACTCCGTCCCCCCCAGTATCTGTAGGTATAACACTACCGTCCCCCCACAGTATCTGTAGGTATAATACCACCGTCCCCCCCAGTATCTGTAGGTATAACACTACTGTCCCCCCCCAGTATCTTTAGGTATAACACCACCGTCCCCCCCAGTATCTGTAGGTATAACACCACCGTCCCCCCCCCCAGTATCTGTAGGTATAACACCACCGTCCCCCCCCCAGTATCTGTAGGTATAACACCACCGTCCTCCCCAGTATCTGTAGGTATAACACCACCGTCCCCTCTCAGTATCTGTAGGTATAACACCACAGTCCTCCCCAGTATCTGTAGGTATAACACAACCGTCCCCCCCAGTATCTGTAGGTTTAACACAACCATCCCCCCCAGTATCTGTAGGTATAACACAACCGTCCCCCCCAGTATCTGTAGGTATAACACCACAGTCCCCCCCAGTATCTGTAGGTATAACACCACAGTCCCCCCCAGTATCTGTAGGTATAACACCACAGTCCTCCCCAGTATCTGTAGGTATAACACAACCGTCCCCCCCAGTATCTGTAGGTTTAACACAACCATCCCCCCCAGTATCTGTAGGTATAACACAACCGTCCCCCCCAGTATCTGTAGGTATAACACCACAGTCCCCCCCAGTATCTGTAGGTATAACACCACAGTCCCCCCCCAGTATCTGTAGGTATAACACCACAGTCCTCCTCAGTATTTGTAGGTATAACACAACCGTCCCCCCCAGTATCTGTGGGTATAACACAACCGTCCCCCCCAGTGTCTGTAGGTATAACACTCCGTCCCCCCCCAGTATCTGTAGGTATAACACCACCGTCCTCCCCAGTATCTGTAGGTATGACACTACCGTCCCCCCAGTATCTGTAGGTATAACACCACCGTCCTCCCCAGTATCTGTAGGTATAACACCACCGTCCCCTCTCAGTATCTGTAGGTATAACACCACAGTCCCCCCCCAGTATCTGTAGGCATAACACAACCGTCCCCCCCCAGTATCTGTAGGTATAACACCACAGTCCTCCCCAGTATCTGTAGGTATAACACAACCGTCCCCCCCAGTATCTGTAGGTTTAACACAACCATCCCCCCCAGTATCTGTAGGTATAACACCACCGTCCCCCCCAGTATCTGTAGGTATAACACCACAGTCCTCCCCAGTATCTGTAGGTATAACACAACCGTCCCCCCCAGTATCTGTATGTATAACACAACCGTCCCCCCCAGTATCTGTAGGTATAACACCACCGTCCCCCCCCAGTATCTGTAGGTTTAACACCACTGTCCTCCCCAGTATCTGTAGGTATAACACTCCGTCCCCCCCCAGTATCTGTAGGTATAACACTCCGTCCCCCCCAGTATCTGTAGGTTTAACACAACCATCCCCCCCAGTATCTGTAGGTATAACACAACCGTCCCCCCCAGTATCTGTAGGTATAACACCACAGTCCCCCCCAGTATCTGTAGGTATAACACCACAGTCCCCCCCAGTATCTGTAGGTATAACACCACAGTCCCCCCCCCAGTATCTTTAGGTATAACACCACCGTCCCCCCCAGTATCTGTAGGTATAATACCACCGTCCCCCCCAGTATCTGTAGGTATAACACTACTGTCCCCCCCCCAGTATCTTTAGGTATAACACCACCGTCCCCCCCAGTATCTGTAGGTATAACACCACCGTCCCCCCCCCCCCAGTATCTGTAGGTATAACACCACCGTCCCCCCCCCAGTATCTGTAGGTATAACACCACCGTCCTCCCCAGTATCTGTAGGTATAACACCACCGTCCCCTCTCAGTATCTGTAGGTATAACACCACAGTCCTCCCCAGTATCTGTAGGTATAACACAACCGTCCCCCCCAGTATCTGTAGGTTTAACACAACCATCCCCCCCCAGTATCTGTAGGTATAACACAACCGTCCCCCCCAGTATCTGTAGGTATAACACCACAGTCCCCCCCAGTATCTGTAGGTATAACACCACAGTCCCCCCCCAGTATCTGTAGGTATAACACCACAGTCCTCCCCAGTATCTGTAGGTATAACACAACCGTCCCCCCCAGTATCTGTAGGTTTAACACAACCATCCCCCCCAGTATCTGTAGGTATAACACAACCGTCCCCCCCAGTATCTGTAGGTATAACACCACAGTCCCCCCCAGTATCTGTAGGTATAACACCACAGTCCCCCCCAGTATCTGTAGGTATAACACCACAGTCCTCCTCAGTATTTGTAGGTATAACACAACCGTCCCCCCCAGTATCTGTGGGTATAACACAACCGTCCCCCCCAGTGTCTGTAGGTATAACACTCCGTCCCCCCCCAGTATCTGTAGGTATAACACCACCGTCCTCCCCAGTATCTGTAGGTATGACACTACCGTCCCCCCAGTATCTGTAGGTATAACACCACCGTCCTCCCCAGTATCTGTAGGTATAACACCACCGTCCCCTCTCAGTATCTGTAGGTATAACACCACAGTCCCCCCCAGTATCTGTAGGCATAACACAACCGTCCCCCCCAGTATCTGTAGGTATAACACCACAGTCCTCCCCAGTATCTGTAGGTATAACACAACCGTCCCCCCCAGTATCTGTAGGTTTAACACAACCATCCCCCCCAGTATCTGTAGGTATAACACCACCGTCCCCCCCAGTATCTGTAGGTATAACACCACAGTCCTCCCCAGTATCTGTAGGTATAACACAACCGTCCCCCCCAGTATCTGTATGTATAACACAACCGTCCCCCCCAGTATCTGTAGGTATAACACCACCGTCCCCCCCAGTATCTGTAGGTTTAACACCACTGTCCTCCCCAGTATCTGTAGGTATAACACTCCGTCCCCCCCCAGTATCTGTAGGTATAACACTCCGTCCCCCCCAGTATCTGTAGGTATAACACTACCGTCCCCCCACAGTATCTGTAGGTATAATACCACCGTCCCCCCCAGTATCTGTAGGTATAACACTACTGTCCCCCCCCCCAGTATCTTTAGGTATAACACCATCGTCCCCCCCAGTATCTGTAGGTATAACACCACCGTCCCCCCCCCAGTATCTGTAGGTATAACACCACCGTCCCCCCCCCAGTATCTGTAGGTATAAACACCACCGTCCTCCCCAGTATCTGTAGGTATAACACCACCGTCCCCTCTCAGTATCTGTAGGTATAACACCACAGTCCTCCCCAGTATCTGTAGGTATAACACAACCGTCCCCCCCCAGTATCTGTAGGTTTAACACAACCATCCCCCCCAGTATCTGTAGGTATAACACAACCGTCCCCCCCCAGTATCTGTAGGTATAACACCACAGTCCCCCCCAGTATCTGTAGGTATAACACCACAGTCCCCCCCAGTATCTGTAGGTATAACACCACAGTCCTCCTCAGTATTTGTAGGTATAACACAACCGTCCCCCCCAGTATCTGTGGGTATAACACAACCGTCCCCCCCCAGTGTCTGTAGGTATAACACTCCGTCCCCCCCCAGTATCTGTAGGTATAACACCACCGTCCTCCCCAGTATCTGTAGGTATAACACCACCGTCCCCCCCCAGTGTCTGTAGGTATAACACCACCATCCTCCCCAGACCGTCCCCCCCAGTGTCTGTAGGTATAACACTCCGTCCCCCCCCAGTATCTGTAGGTATAACACCACGTCCTCCCCAGTATCTGTAGGTATAACACCACCGTCCCCCCCCAGTGTCTGTAGGTATAACACCACCATCCTCCCCAGTATCTGTAGGTATAACACTCCGTCCCCCCCAGTATCTGTAGGTATAACACTCCGTCCCCCCCCAGTATCTATAGGTATAACACTACCGTCCCCCCCCCCAGTATCTGTAGGTATAACACCACCGTCCCTCCCCCAGTATCTGTAGGTATAACACCACTTTCCCCCCCCAGTATCTGTAGGTATAACACCACCGTCCTCCCCAGTATCTGTAGGTATAACACCACCGTCCCCCGTCCCCCCAGTATCTGTAGGTATAACACCACCGTCCCCCCAGTATCTGTAGATATACTACCTCCGCCCCCCCTCAGTATCGTGTTTGTATAACACCTTCGTCCCTCCCTGTGTCTGTAGGTGTAACACCTCCGTCCCCCCCAGTATCTGTAGGTATAACACCTCCGTCCCCCCCTCCCCGCAGTCTCTGGGTCCGTACAGCGTCAGTAAGACGGCATTACTCGGCCTCACCAAGGCGCTGGCGCCAGAACTGTCCCCTCTGAACATCCGAGTGAACTGCCTCGCACCCGGGCTCATCCGGACCAAGTTCAGCTCATCTGTGAGTGTGGAGGAGGGGGGGTGAACAGCTGTGGGGGAGGGGAGGTGTACAGCTGGGAGGGGGGAGCAGGGAAGGGGGAGGCACAGCTGTGTAGGGTGTGGGGGGGTGCACAGCTGAGGGGAGAGCAGGGAAGGGGGATACACAGCTGTGTGGGGGGAGGGGGGGTGCACAGCTGTGGGGGGAGGGGTTACACGGCTGTGTGGGGGGAGGGGGGGTGGACAGCTGTGGGGAGCAGGAAGGGGGGTGCACAGCTTGAAGGGGGGTGCACAGCTGAGAGGGGGGTGCACAGCTGTGGGGGGAGTGGGTGCACGGCTGTGTAGGGGGAGGAGGGGGAGGATGCATGGCTGTGGGGGGAGGAGAAATTTAGGGGGATGTTCTGCCAGGATTGGATATACAGAGGGCCAGCGGGTACAATACACAGCCGGGGAAATAAGCCGGCATTAACGCTCTTCCCTGCCCCCCCCCAACCCCCCTTAGCTGTGGCAGAATGAAGCCGTCCTGGAACATCTGAAGCTCTCATTGGGAATAAGCAGGTGAGCCGGGCAACCCCTTCAATGCAAGCAGAGAATTTACTATTTATACACGTGTGTGTGTGTGTGTGTGTGTGTGTGTGTGTGTGTGTGTGTGTGTGTGTGTGTGTGTGTGTGTGTGTGTGTGTGTGTGTGTGTGTGTGTGTGTGTGTGTGTGTGTGTGTGTGTGTGTGTTTATACGTTACCGTTCCGAGGTCTGGTAAGCAAGAGACAGCACTCAATGTTGAAGTAACAAAAAGTGTATTAGTGATGGCAAAAACCCAACGTTTCGGTCCAACAGAATGGGACCTTCCTCAGGGGAATTTTTGGCCCGGAACATAAAAACCGCTTACTGTCAGCATAATATAATCATCAAACACACAGTCCCGCTGGGGCTGTGCCCCCTGCCAGGGACACCCGCAGGTTAAACTGTCTTATACTGCAGGTAAAGGGAGGTTTGAAGGTCCAGCGGCTCAGAGAGAATAGACATAAGCATATCCACAGACAGACTGTGTTACAGGGTCTCCTCCCCTCCTCCCTCCCTCTAACTCTCCTCCCTCCCTCTAACTCTCCTCCCTCCTCCCCCTAACTCTCCTCCCCCCTCCTCCTCTTCCTCCTCCCTCCCCCCAACTCTCCTCCCCCCTAACTTTTTCCCTCCCCCTAACTCTCCCTCCCCCTAACTCTCCTCGCTCCCCCTAACTCTCCTCGCTCCCCTAACTCTCCTCGCTCCCCTAACTCTCCTCCCTCCCCCTAACTCTCCTCCCTCCCCCTAACTCTCCTCCCTCCCCCTAACTCTCCTCCCTCCCCCTAACTCTCCTCCCTCCCCCTAACTCTCCTCTCTCCCCCTAACTCTCTTCCCCTCCTAACTCTCCTCCCCCCCTAATTCTCCTACTCTCCTCCCCTCCTACTTTCCTTCTCCCCTACTCTCATCCTCCCCTACTCCTCTCCTCCTCCCCTACTCTCCTCCCCTACTCCTCTCCCCTACTCCTCTCCTCCTCCCCTACTCTCCTCCCCTACTCCTCTCCTCCTCCCCTACTCCTCTCCTCCTCCCCCTCTACTCTTCCTCTCCCCCTACTCCTCCCCCCTACTCCTCTCCTCCTCCCCTCCTTCTCTCCTACTCCTCCTTACCCTCACCTCCCCCCCCTACTCCTCTCCTCCCTCCTACTCTCCCTCTCCTCCTCCTTACCCTCTCCTCCTCCTTACCCTCACCTCCTCCCCCTCTCCTCCTCAGAGCGCCAGGATGTTTCCTACTGGATCAGACACACACAGGATGACCTGAGCGCTCGCTCGGCTATTAAAGCCCGTCCACGAGCCACAAAAATAAACATCAGCGCAGCAGGGCTCACTTGAATGCTGGTGGGAAATGTGTGTGTGATAACTAATAGATGCTGATTGCCAGAGTGAGGGTCGTCACTTACACATCATGGGAATGAGCACATGTGATTTCTATACAGCAATGCACTCAAAGCAAATATAAATCACGTGATCCCTGCAGCTTACTCTAATAACTGCGCTAAAGGTCTTTCTTGCAATCCGTGCGGGCGAGATCGGGGGCTCCGGAGCTTTCACACGGGAACCAGCCTACAGCGCGAGAAAATGTTCCGTGCGCAAGGAGCGGCGCGCGCGCCATAATGTCAATCAATGGTCTATGTAAAGGTGGTGGGGACACAGTTATTGGCGCACTCTCAAATGGATGATGGACTGGTCACCTCCCCCCCCCTCTTGGTGCCGGGATCCAACTGTCACTCGACCGGAGGAGGGAGCGAGGGGCCCCCACTCCTCCAGCTCCCCCCCCACCCCCCCCTGGCCGGTAGTTGGATCAGGGCGCGGGGCCCCCGTCCTCCAGCTCCCCCCCCCCCCCCGGCCGGTAGTTGGATCAGGGCGCGGGGCCCCCGTCCTCCAGCTCCCCCCCCCCCCTGGCCGGTAGTTGGATCAGGGCGCGGGGCCCCCCGTCCTCCAGCTCCCTCCCCCCCCCCCCCGGCCGGTAGTTGGATCAGGGCGCGGGGCCCCCGTCCTCCAGCTCCCCCCCCCCGGCCGGTAGTTGGATCAGGGCGCGGGGCCCCCGTCCTCCAGCTCCCCCCCCCCCCCCCGGCCGGTAGTTGGATCAGGGCGCGGGGCCCCCGTCCTCCAGCTCCCCCCCCCCCTCCTGGCCGGTAGTTGGATCAGGGCGCGGGGCCCCCGTCCTCCAGCTCCCCCCCCCCCCCGGCCGGTAGTTGGATCAGGGCGCGGGGCCCCCGTCCTCCAGCTCCCTCCCCCCCCCCCCCGGCCGGTAGTTGGATCAGGGCGCGGGGCCCCCGTCCTCCAGCTCCCCCCCCCCCCCCCCTGGCCGGTAGTTGGATCAGGGCGCGGGGCCCCCGTCCTCCAGCTCCCCCCCCCCCGGCCGGTAGTTGGATCAGGGCGCGGGGCCCCCGTCCTCCAGCCCCCCCCCCCTGGCCGGTAGTTGGATCAGGGCGCGGGGCCCCCGTCCTCCAGCTCCCCCCCCCCCCCCGGCCGGTAGTTGGATCAGGGCGCGGGGCCCCCGTCCTCCAGCTCCCCCCCCCCCCCTGGCCGGTAGTTGGATCAGGGCGCGGGGCCCCCGTCCTCCAGCTCCCTCCCCCCCCCCCCCGGCCGGTAGTTGGATCAGGGCGCGGGGCCCCCGACCTCCAGCTCCCCCGGCCGGTAGTTGGATCAGGGCGCGGGGCCCCCGTCCTCCAGCTCCCCCCCCCCCCCCCGGCCGGTAGTTGTATCAGGGCGCGGGGCCCCCGACCTCCAGCTTCCCCCCCCCCCCCCCCTGGCCGGTAGTTGGATCAGGGCGCGGGGCCCCCGTCCTCCAGCTCCCCTCCCCCCCCCCCCCATGGCCGGTAGTTGGATCAGGGCGCGGGGCCCCCGTCCTCCAGCTCCCCTCCCCCCCCCCCCCCCATGGCCGGTAGTTGGATCAGGGCGCGGGGCCCCCGTTCTCCAGCCCCCCCCCCCCCCCTGGCCGGTAGTTGGATCAGGGCGCGGGGCCCCCGTCCTCCAGCTCCCCTCCCCCCCCCCCCCATGGCCGGTAGTTGGATCAGGGCGCGGGGCCCCCGTCCTCCAGCTCCCCCCCCCCCCCCCCCCCATGGCCGGTAGTTGGATCAGGGCGCGAGGCCCGCATCCTCCAGCTCCCTCCCCCCCCCCCCCCCATGGCCGGTAGTTGGATCAGGGCGCGGGGCCCCCGTCCTCCAGCTCCCCCCCCCCCCCCCCCATGGCCGGTAGTTGGATCAGGGCGCGGGGCCCGCATCCTCCAGCTCCCTCACCCCCCCCCCGGCCGGTAGTTGGATCAGGGCGCGGGGCCCCCACCCTCCAGCTCCAGTGGGAAGTTGGATCCGGGCGCAGAGTTGCGTCGCATGACGCCGAGGCGCTGCCGGTGGAGGGCTGCTGCTCTAGATGAGGATAAGGCCCCCCCCCCCTTTTTGATGCATCTCTTGTACTGTATAAATATACGTGACCGCGTGTTCCTCTGTATTCACAGGATAGGGGAACCGGAGGATTGCGCCGGAGCCGTCTCTTTCCTCTGCTCTCCTGATGCCTCGTATATTACCGGGGAGACGGTTGTGGTGTCAGGAGGGGGGCACTCCCGTCTGTGAGACCCCCTGCCCCCTTATCTGCTGGTAACCTAACTCCTGCGAGCTCCAGGGCCCCTGTTTGATTCTCACTGTCTGATCTCTCTTTTGGTAATAAATGTCATTCTTACAAATCTGTGTCAGACTCTGTATGAGGACCCCCCTATAAGTGTGTCAGACTGTATGAGGACCCCCCTATAAGTGTGTCAGACTCTGTATGAGGACCCCCCTATAAGTGTGTCAGACTCTGTATGAGGACCCCCCTATAAGTGTGTCAGACTCTGTATGAGGACCCCCCTATAAGTGTGTCAGACTCTGTATGAGGAACCCCCTATAAGTGTGTCAGACTCTGTATGAGGAACCCCCTATAAGTGTGTCAGACTCTGTATGAGGACCCCCCTATAAGTGTGTCAGACTCTGTATGAGGACACCCCTATAAGTGTGTCAGACTCTGTATGAGGACCCCCCTATAAGTGTGTCAGACTCTGTATGAGGACACCCCTATAAGTGTGTCAGACTCTGTATGAGGAACCCCCTATAAGTGTGTCAGACTCTGTATGAGGACCCCCCTATAAGTGTGTCAGACTCTGTATGAGGACACCCCTATAAGTGTGTCAGACTCTGTATGAGGACCCCCCTATAAGTGTGTCAGAAACACAAAAAATAGGGGCACACAGGGTGAGCAGTATGAAGTATTTCTCCTAAGTACAACACTAAATGTGCCCCGTGAATTACAATACGTGAAATAAGTGGCTATGTACTTGTCGCTCAAGAGATTAAATGCCCCAGTCAAAGCGCCAGCGCCAGCACCCCACTCTTAGAACAACAGATGGAGGGTGGGTGAACAAATTGATGTAATATATATATCGCTCACACTGCCCTGTGTGAGCGTGGGTATATCAAAGGGGTCTCTTTCCTTCGGTGTAGACGAATACCAGCGGGGACACAGGTGTAGGGCAGGGACACTTCTCCCCTCTATACCATGCAATCCCAAATCGACAAGGGGCACAGGTTTCTGTCGTTGTCGAGGATCCGGGATAGGTCCTGATGGGGTTGGGCCTCAGGAGGAACCTTCAGTCTTAGGGGTATTTGCAACCCCTTAAGAAGGTAGTATCACCTCAATTTTGATTTGTTCATTACATTCTACACCATTGGAAGAGAGCGCCCAGGTATTTCTTTGTTTCTTATATGTTTGTCAGTCTGTATATCTGTGTGTGCGTGCGTCAGTCTATATCTGTGTGTGTATCAGTCTGTATATCTGCGTGTGTGTGTGTGCGCGCATGCATGCGTGTCAGTCTGTATATCTGTGTGTGTGTGCGCATGCATGCGTGTCAGTCTGTATATCTGTGTGTGTGCGTGCATGCATGCGTGTCAGTCTGTATATCTGTGTGTGTGCGCGCATGCATGCGTGTCAGTCTGTATATCTGTGTGTGTGCGCGCATGCATGCGTGTCCGTCTGTATATCTGTGTGTGCGCGCGCATGCATGCGTGTCAGTCTGTATATCTGTGTGTGTGTATCAGTCTGTATATCTGCGTGTGTGTGTGTGCGCGCATGCATGCGTGTCAGTCTGTATATCTGTGTGTGTGCGCGCATGCATGCGTGTCAGTCTGTATATCTGTGTGTGTGTATCAGTCTGTATATCTGCGTGTGTGTGTGTGCGCGCATGCATGCGTGTCAGTCTGTATATCTGTGTGTGCGCGCATGCATGCGTGTCAGTCTGTATATCTGTGTGCGCGTGCGTCAGTCTATATCTGTGTGTGTGTGTGTCAGTCTGTGTATCTGCGTGTGTGTGTGTCCGCGCATGCATGTCAGTCTGTATATCTGTGTGTATCAATGTGTGTGTGTGTGTGTGTGTGTGTGTGTCAGTCTGTATTTCTGTGTGCGTGCGTGTGTGTGTGTGTGTGTGTGTATGTCAGTCTGTATATCTGTGTGTGTATCAGTCTGTATATCTGTGTGTGCGTGCGTGTCAGTCTGTATATCTGTGTGTGTGTATCAGTCTGTATATCTGCGTGTGTGTGTGTGTGCGCATGCATGCGTGTCAGTCTGTATATCTGTGTGTGCGCGCATGCATGTCAGTCTGTATATCTGTGTGTGTATCAGTCTGTATATCTGTGTGTGTGTGCGCGCGCGCGCATGCGTGTCAGTCTGTATATCTGTGTGTATGTGTCAGTCTGCGTGTGTGTATCAGTCTGTACATCTGTGCGTGTGCGTGCGCATGCGTGTCAGTCTATATCTGTGTGTGTGTGACACACATACACAGACTGACACACACAGATATACAGACTGGCATACGCAGATATACAGACTGTGTGTGTGTGTGTGTGTGTGTGTGTGTGTGTGTGTGTGTGTGTGTGTGTGTGTGTGTTAGACAGATACAGTATACAGACTGTGTGTGTGTATGAGGACCCCACTCTTATAAGTGTCAGTCTGTATATCTGTGTGTGTGTCTCTGTATATCTGTGTGTGTCACACACAGATATTCAGACTGACACACACACACAGATATACAGACTGACACACACACAGATATACAGACTGTGTGTCAGTATGTGTGTGTGTGTGTCAGTCTGTATGTGGGTGTGTGTGATATACAGATATACAGACTGACGCGCACACCCACCCACACATATATATATAGACTGGCAGTCTGTATATCTCTGTGTGTGTGTGTTAGTCTGTATATTTGTGTGTGACCCCCTTTATAGGAGCATCTCCCTGCCCCAATGTGGGTCTGCCACGTAACAGTACTGAGCAGACCCCGCATGTTCGTTGGATCGCCAACCCAAGACACGGAGCTCAAGAAACTGTTTATTTGCAAGGGCAACAGAATAGAAGCACACAAACGTACACAAAACACACAGTTATCTGGAATAGATAAAGAAACGCGTGGGAGCAGATTCATCTTAATACAGTGAATCTTACCAATCCACGAAATATTGTATGTTGACCATATTCTGTCTTCTCGTAAAGTTTGGAGGAGTTTGGGAAAATTAGCCATGTAGAGAGTATTATACTTGTATTGATAACATACTTCCTAAATATTTGATAGCAGCTTGTTGCCTTTTAAAATTTAAGTTAATGGCTATCAGTTTTTCCATCTCTTTTGGCAGATTTAGAGCTTCTGACTTCGTTTGGTTAATTCTGAAGCCCGAAATTCTTTTGAACTTGACCAGTAGGTCAAATAAATTGGGGAGGGAGGTGAGAGGTCCAGAAATCGTTAAGAAGATATCATCTGCGTACAACGCTACTTTATGTACCTGTTGGTTAATTTGTATACCCGATATATCTGGGTTATTCCGAATGTGTGCTGCCAGGGGGTCCATGCTTAGGGCAAACAGCAGGGGTGAGAGTGGGCATCCCTGTCTCGTTCCACTTTTAATTTTAAATTGTTCTGATGGGAATCCCTGGTGTAATACCCTCGCTGCCGGGCTGGAATACAGTGCTAGGATTGCTTGTAAGATTCTACCCCCAAAACCGAACGCCCCCAGCATAAAATTTAAATAGAAGCAAAAAATGATCGAGTGGACTACCGCTTGCTAAGAAAAGAAGTGTTTAATGAAAACTACATAAAATGACAAAACTCATCCTCCCGGAGGAGGAGTTTTGTCATTTTATGTAGTTTTCATTAAACACTTTTTTTAACCTTCATATCTGGTGAGTTCCCCAACTTCTTTTCTTAGCAAGCGGTAGTCCACTCGATCATTTTTTGTTTCTGTTGCTGCCTGGATCGGAGGACACCACCGGTTTCACCATTGTTGCGGGAGGAATGGATTAGTGGTGACACCTTGTGAGCGCGCGGCTCACTTCATTCGGAAGGAGACGGGGGTAAGGTGAAGCTTCTCAGGGGGTCACACAGCCTTGTGGGAATCCAACCTCTCTGTAAGTACCCCGCTTCTTATACCTTGCTTAACCCCTTGGTTTTTCTCCCCTCTCCCCGCATCTATACTTATATGTACCGGGCATTGCTATTATCCATTTAAAAGACTGTTATTTGATTTCACTTACCTTTTTGCTTTTGGAGCTGATATTCGTTTTTTTGTTCTGTAAAATTTAAATAGGGCCAGTCTATCCTGTCAAAGGCTTTTTCTGCGTCTAGGCTCGGCACCATAACTTGTATCTTTTTGGAATTGGCTATTTCTATCAGATCAATAATTTGTCTGGTATTATCTGCCGCTTCTCTATCTCAGATGTGTGTGTGTGTGACCCCCTTATAAGAGCATCTCCCTGTCCCAACATGGGAGAATATCCTCACAGACTGTGTGTGTGTCTGTGTCAGTCTGTATATCTTTGTGTGTGTGTGTGTGTGTGTTAGTCTGTATATCTCTCTGTGTGTGTGTTAGTCTGTATATCTCTCTGTATATCTTTGTGTGTGTGTCAGTCTGTATATCTTTGTGTGTGTATGTGTGTCAGTCTGTATATCTCTGTGTGTATGTGTGTCAGTCTGTATATCTCTGTGTGTGTAAATGCAGAGGGATACCGGCACCTCATAAAGGGGCCTGTATCTCGGGAAGCAGGGGGTCCCTGGACCTGAAACCAACGCGGTTCAGCTCCGGAGACCCCCTGCACATCTACATTATGAATAAAAATGTATTTTAAATAATTTTTAATGTGCCGATGTTTGCGCAGAGAGAGCAGCGGATCTCTCTCTGCTGCAAACACATCTCGCCCCCGCCGGCCTATAGTATCATTGATGTGCATATACAGTACTGTATGTGTACAGTACTGTATGTTAGGGGTTATAGGGGTTGTTGTTATACAGTGTATATATATATATATATATATATATATATATATATATACTGCATTACAATTCATGAATTTATGCCATCTGGCGGACACGCGAAGCATTGCAGCCTATTAAATCCTGAACCATTATCAATTAACACATCAACCGCGAGTCAGCCGGGCATGACCCTTGGCTGGGAACGCGGCATGCTCCGGGTGAACAGCGTCCCATTCCAGGAACAAGCCAGGGACAAACCGGTGATTTGTTAGAATAAAGTCTGCCGCAACAGTATGTCAGTATGTATCTGTCCTTGGGATGGAGGCCATCCGGGCACCTGCTGTACATACCATTGACATCTGCGCTTCGCTATGCCTCGCCGTCAGGTGTCTGGCTCGCGAGGCTGAAGCGCCGGCCATCACGTAGGAGATGAGATGCCGGGACTGGGGTCTGATGGCCGCCGGAGCAGTGGGGCGGTGCAATTGCAGCCAAAGCACCGCAGCTTGTGGACGAAGTCGGGCATCTGGAATCGGAGCTGTCCGGCGTTGTGGCCGGTCATCAGGCAGAAGCATAGTCTCAGAGTTGGTGCAGGAGCTGGCAGCTGGGGCAATTGGCGGGACTGCAGTCTGGCCACCATGAATTAGTCAGTTATCGCGATGGCCAGTCTTAAGGTGATGGGTTTTCTGTCCGTGACCCGCTCACTTCACACCCGGCTACTCCGCTTTGTGCGGTGGGCTAACCGTGCAGCAAATTCATGGTAGTCCTGGGGTGCCTTGTCCAGGGCACGAAACCAAGCCCAGTAGGGTCCTGTGGTGATTTCATACCTGGACAGCAGTTCCTTCACGCTGGTGTAATCCCTGGCGTCGTCCTGGTCCAGCTTGTGGTGGGCGACCACTGCCTTGCTGCTGAGCTGGGGAACCAGAAACTTCACCCAGTCTTCCTCTGGCAGTTTCCGCTCAAAGGACCACAAGAACCCATCAATGTCATCCTTCTCTACAAAGCGGGCTGCTGTAGGAGCGCTGGGGACGATGACTGGCTGGGGAGCTGCGGTTGGAACGTGGGGGACGAGGGTTGGGCACAAGCGGTTACCTGGGCAGTCAGATACAGAAAGGCTGTCAGCTGGAGCTCCGGCGTAGCCGTGTCCCCAAAGGTGACCAATACAGCGGTGATCTGGTCGGTGGGATCAGGGGTCGGGCTCCCCACGCTGTCTTCTTCCTCGGAGCTAGTAGAAGATGACTCAGATTGCCTGGCTGGGGGGGACCTCTCGCTGGTTCCTTCTCACAGATCTGTGGGGGCTGCCAGCAGTCAGACTCCCTGCCGGTCAAAATCCGCGACCATGTCCTTCTTGCTGTGTGACTCTGTCTCCAATCCCTACTTTTCACAGTGGATCCGGCTTGGGTCACTCATTGACTAACTGGCTACTTGGGGAGTTATTTATTTATAAAATGTTTTACCAGGAAGTAATACATTGAGAGTTACCTCTCGTTTTCATGTCCTGGGCATAGAGTTATAATTATAAATATATGGTTACAAATACATCGTTACATTAAGTGAACAGGGTATACATTATATACAAGACATTGCATGCACAGTTAGAGATAATATATATTATAGGCGTATGTAACAGTTACAGACCAGATTAAAATGTGAGACAGCCTTAGTTTTGAAAGAACTTAAACTGGTGGCGGCTGTGAGAGTCTCCAATAGATTGTT
The DNA here is from genome assembly GCF_040206685.1 of Ascaphus truei. Classification (NCBI taxonomy): domain Eukaryota; kingdom Metazoa; phylum Chordata; class Amphibia; order Anura; family Ascaphidae; genus Ascaphus; species Ascaphus truei. The sequence continues at coordinate 35,648,634 of NC_134495.1, forward strand.
CCAGTTGTGGGGTGCACGGTAAGAGGAGGAGCGGCCAAATACTTTGCTGAGTCTTGGGACCATGAACAGTCTTTTGAGTCAGATCTCAGATGATAAGTGCTGCATGTGGTAGAGGTGAGGAGCTTGTTCAGATAGACGGGTAGCTTGCCCAGAAAGGGTTTGAAGGCAAGAAAGGAAAGATGAACTTTGCGCCTAGTCTCTAGAGATGATCAATCTAGTTCTTTGAGCATTTCTCAGTGATGTGTGTTGTAGTTGCATTGGAGGACAAAGCGATAGTCAGGTGAGATCTGATTGTGAACCGAGTGCCTGGAACGCTTTGTTCTGTGGTCTTGAGGTTCAAGACCGAATCAGTCCACAATAACTATGACTATTCTGACAATGGCGATCCCACTTCTGACACCAAAGGAGTCTTGTCGTGGAAGACCAGTACTTATCACCAGGATCAAGGCACCAGACAGTAGAAAACAGTTCAATAAAGAAATTTTATTCCAGCCAGAGCCAGCAAGCAAAACGCAAAGCACAGATCAGAGCTATAGTCACTAAACAGGGCATACGGGGGAATGCTAGCTGGCTCAGCGCTGAGTGCCACATTGAAAAATTACCCAGGGTTTGTTTCCACTCTCCGATGAGGTTGGGACCGTCCAGACCTCTCTGGTACAGTTTGCGTTTGAGCACTTTCACATTTCCCGCTGAAACTCCTGCTCTCCGCTTCTCCGGCGACTTACAGTCCGTAGACCAGAAGCATTTTTGAATGTCCCTTTCGGTTAGGATCTTAGCCTCGTTCTCATGGGACTCTGGCACAGCCCCATTCTCGGGGCTCACCGGCATAGCCTCATTCTCAGGGGTCTCCAGCACAGCCTCGTCCTCGGGGGTCTCCGACACAGCCTCGTTCTCCAGGGTCTCCTCCACAGCCTCGTTCTTGGGGGTCTCCGGCACAGCCTCGTTCTCGGGGGTGTCTGGCACAGCCTCGTTCTCAGTGGTCTCCGGCACAGCCTCGTTCTCGGGGGTCTCCAGCACAGACTCATTTTCGGGGGTCTCCAGCACAGCCTCGGAGCGCACAGCTTGGTTTACCTCCACGTCGGGATCAGACTGAGACCCGGAGCGCTGATCAGATTCCCCTTACATAGAGTCCCTGCTGCCATAGGAAATCATGGTAGACGGGCTGGCGACCAATCACCACGCAGCTGCTGCACGGAAACCAATCAGGACGTGAGGCCTCGCCTGCATCGAACAATCAGGGTTGGACGGAAATTAAAGGGCTTTGCAGGGAAATCCGAAAAGGCCAATGTGAGCAGCGCCTACCAGCGGGAGCTCAGCAACGGCTTCCCCCGGCCAGTAGGATATCCCCCCCGCTGGGCGACACGACGTCTGGGGAAGGGCTAAATGCTCCGCTTTCCTGGCGGGTGGCCCCCAAGCCTGATCTCCACCCCCGGACACTTACTCTTTGTCCCCTTCACCTCTCCTCCTCGCCCCCCCACCCCTCTCCAGTCCCAGCAGCAGCCATTTTCTCCAGGGTATGTGGGCTGCACTATGGGTTTCTAATCCCCTCATGTCCAGAGATCCAGGCTCTGCTTTTTTATTTTTTGTAACTTATATTTTTAATTAACGTTTTGAAACATAAAGGGGAGGGGAAAGGATACAAAAAAGAAAAAGGAAGGGGGGGGAACAACTATTTTATTTCAAAATTCTTTACAAGCATCAACAGTCACATCACATATTATACAATATCTTATAGACAACACATCCCGCACATCACTCCCAAATCATCTCTTTCTCCGGGAACACCCCCCTATCCGGGATCCCAGACCCTATCATACTTCCCCGTAGTATGATTCAGGAACGAGAGAAGTTTTCCCATTAATTGGATATCATTAACCCTTCCAATAACTTCTCTTCTGGAGGGCGGGACTGTTTTTTTCCACGGTGCAGCTACAGCGCATCTATCCGCCGTTAGGATATGCAGGATCAATTTAGGTGTATAGTGGAAACCTCCCCCCATCCCCACGCCTCCTCCATCCAGACGTATAGTGGTTCACATCTTCCATGGGTTTAGCCAGAATAATTAAAGTTGGATCTAGCGGAATCTCAACATCCGTTACATATTTTATTAACTTCAGAACTGTTCTCCAGTACGTCTGTATTACTGGGCAATACCACCAGGTGTGCCCCAGGTCTCCTAGCTGTCCACACCCCCTCCAACATCTGTCCGAGGTCCCCGGGAACATCTGTTTGAATCTTTTGGGGGTGTAATACCAGCGGAACAAAATGTTATAAATATTCTCTTTTGTTACCGTACAGATAGAGGTGTTACCCACATTGTCCCAGATATCTTCCCAGTCCTCCCTCGTTATTTCAGTCTGAAAATCCAGGACCTGCTGGTCCATATGAGCCGGGGTATCCTGTTTAGGGACTAAACCCTGGTAAAGAGATGATATCAAACCCCTTTGATATTTTGTTTTTGTTTTACATAGATCTTCAAATCGGGTGCAGTTAGGAAATTCCTCCGCATAGAAACCCTGACAGATAAAATGACGAACCTGCATATACTTAAACAGCTCAGTTTGGGGGAGACCATACTTTCTCATCGGCTCCTCAAACGCCATTAGCTTGTCTTTTTCTATTAAATCTCCCGCCTCCAGGATCCCTCTTTGTCTCCAAATGTCCAAACTCTGTCCCCGAAAACCTGGGATAAACCCCGGGTTACCGAACAGGGGTGCGGAGCCTAGAGGGAGTCGACATAACCCTATACTTCTTTTTGGCCATCGGCCAAAGTTTCAAAGTAAACCCAATTACTGCCGGCTCCAGTTGTCTCCCCAACCCAGTCCCAGCGCCCGACCATAGTAAAGAGGGCAGCACAATCGGATTTGTGAGCGAGCTTTCTAAGTCCCCCAAGGCGTAACACCCCGGTCGGGGAATGCCAGTACACCATTTGTTTTCATCCAGGCTCTGCTTTGTTGTGGCACAAAACACACTTTTATACTTTCTCCCGCTTATACACAGGAATAAAGCGTACGGTGTACCGGGCGTGTAAGGGCAGGATAGCTCAGGGGTCCGGCTGCTATAGGAGTCCCACGGAAGGACGGAGAGGGGCCAGTGTCCTGGCTTAACCTTTATTATGCAGGTACCAGGACAACTTTCCATCA
>NC_134495.1:35656776-35709276 GCF_040206685.1 Ascaphus truei
AGACGCACCCTGAGAGAGACACACCCTGAGAGAGATGCACATTGAGAGAGACGCACACTGAGAGAGACACACACAGAGAGAGACACACACAGAGAGAGACACACACAGAGAGAGACACACAGAGAGAGAGAGAGACACCCTGAGAGAGACACCCTGAGAGAGACACCCTGAGAGAGACACACTGAGAGACACACAGAGACACACAGAGAGAGAGAGACACACACTATGAGAGACAGACTATGAGAGAGACAGAGAGAGAGAGACACAGAGAGAGACACACAGAGAGAGACACACAGAGAGACACTGAGAGACACACAGAGAGAGACTGAGTGAGACAAACTATGAGAGACACACTATGAGAGAGACACACAGAGAGACACACAGAGAGAGAGACACACAGAGAGAGAGAGACACAGAGAGAGACACACAGAGAGAGACACAGAGAGAGACACACTGAGAGGGACACACTGAGAGAGACACACTGAGACACACACAGTGAGACACAGACACTGAGAGAGACACCCTGAGAAACACTGAGATAGACACACTGAGAGAGACAGACTATGAGAGACACACAGAGAGAGACACACTGAGAGACACACCCTGAGAGAGACACACCCTGAGAGAGACACACCCTGAGAGAGACACACTGAGAGAGACACACCCTGAGGGAGACACACACTGAGAGAGAGTCACACTGAGGGAGAGACACACACTATGAGAGACACACTATGAGAGACACACTGAGAGAGAGACACCCTGAGAGAGACACAGAGAGAGAGAGAGACACACACACACACTGAGAGACACACCCCGAGAGAGACACACTGAGAGAGAGACACCCTGAGAGAGACACACCCTGAGAGAGTCACACAGAGAGAGAGTCACACTGAGAGAGAGTCACACTGAGAGAGAGTCACACTGAGAGAGAGTCACACTGAGAGAGAGACACACTATGAGAGACACACTATGAGAGACACACTATGAGAGACACACTATGAGAGAGACACACTGAGAGAGAGACACACAGAGAGAGAGACACACACACAGAGAGAGAGAGAGACACACTGAGACAGACACTGAGACAGACACTGAGACAGACACACTGAGAGAGACACTGAGAGAGACACACACACAGAGACACACACACAGAGAGACACACACAGAGAGAGACACACTGAGACAGTGAGAGTGAGAGACACACTGAGAGAGACACACAGAGAGAGACACACAGAGAGAGACACACACAGAGAGAGACACAGAGAGACACACAGAGAGAGACACACTGAGACACACAGAGAGAGAGGCACACACAGAAAGAGGCACACAGAGAGAGAGAGACACACAGAGAGAGACATACAGAGACAGAAACACTGAGAGACACAGAGAGAGAGAGAGAGACACACTATGAGAGACAGACTATGAGAGAGACACACAGAGAGACACACAGAGAGATACACTGAGAGAGACACACAGAGACACACACACTGAGAGAGACATCCTGAGAAACACTGAGAGAGACACACTGAGAGAGACACACAGAGAGAGAGACTGAGAGAGAGACACTATGAGAGAGACACACTGAGAGAGACACACAGTATGTCTCTCTCTGTGTGTCTCTCTCAGTATGTCTTTCTCTGAGAGAGACACAGAGAGAGACACACAGAGAGAGACACACAGAGAGAGACACACAGAGAGAGACACACAGAGAGAGACACACAGAGAGAGACACACACAGAGACACACACAGAGAGACACACACTGAGAGAGACACACTATGAGAGACACACAGAGAGACACACACAGAGACACACACAAAGAGAGACACACTGAGAGAGACACACAGAGATACACTATGAGAACTGATGAGTTGAGAGAATGTTTTTTGAAACGAGGTTATAGCAAAACCAGCATCAATAAGGGTCTTCAACAGAGTATTAGGGACAAAAGAGAATCTTTGTTTGTTACAGCCTAAAATAGAGAAGAGAGAGGTAGGGGGTGTTGGGGGGACGGGGGGAGGAGAGAGAGGTGGGCGTGGGGGGGGGGGGGGTGTGGATGAAGAGAGGTGGAGGTGGGGGAAGGAGAGAGGTGTTGGGGGGGGGGGCAGGGGGAAGAGAGAGGTGTGGGTGCAGAGAGGTGAGGGTGTGGGGGAGAAGAGGGGGGGAGAGAGGCATGGTTGTGTTGGGGGGGGGGGAGAGGTGCGGGAGTAAAGAGATGTGGGGGAATGGGAGATAAAGGGGTGTGTGTGTGTGTGTGTGTGTGTGTGTGTGTGTGTGTGTGTGTGTGTATATATATAACACACGCATATTCGCAAATATAATATATATACTGTGTATATATATATATATACTGTATACTGTATGTGTTTGAGAGTGTCTGTGTATATATATATATACAGCAGGGCCCCGCGAATTTCACTTCTGCGCATGCGCAAACAGGCATTTTTGCCGTTCTGCGCATGTGCAACCTATGGTATGCGCGCACAACCTATGGTATGCGCGCGCAACCTGCGGTCTGCACATGCGCGCCGGACGCACCCGCCCGTTCTGCGCATGCGCGACTGGAAATCCAAGATGGCGGCCCCCTTCTCGGTGCCGCCGTATAAGCGGAACGCCGGATAACGGAGCGCCGAGAAGGGGGCCGCCATCTTGGATTTCCAGTCGCGCATGCGCAGAACGGGCGGGTGCGTCCGGCGCGCATGTGCAGACCGCAGGTTGCGCGCGCATACCATAGGTTGTGCGCGCATACCATAGGTTGCACATGCGCAGAACGGCAAAAATGCCTGTTTGCGCATGCGCAGAAGTGAAAATCGCCGGATCCGCTTTCCGGCGATTTTCACTATACGGCGGGACCCTGGAACGGAACCTGCCGTATACCCGGGGCCCTCCTGTATAGAGCAAATGGAAATATTACTGTATGCTCATTTGCATGTCTTAGACAGGTCTGCAACCCTGCACACAGTGCTTCCACTGCAGCAAGGGATTCTGGGGAATGACATGCAAAGGAGCACACAGTGCCACCTTTTGTCTCAATCTCACATTACGTGAACAAAGGGTTGTTCATGTAATGTGTGCTTGAGACAAAAGGTGGCACTGTGTGCTCATTTGCATGTCATTTCCCAGAATCCCTTGCTGCAGTGGAAGCGCTGTATGCTGGGCGATAATGGGGAAAGACAGGGTTGCAGACCTGTCTAAGACATGCAAATGAGCATACAGGAATATTTCCATTTGCTATATGCTTTACTGTGGAGGGTTTTTGTCACTTTTTTTTACCCACCATAACCTTAATAATATATATATATATATAAATAAAAAAATGAATAAAACAAGCGCAAGCTCCATAGCGTAACACGGTAGAGAAATGTAATGCATGTTTAAAGACATCACAAGGACCTTCACTCACAAGGGGAGTAAAACAACTTGCATGCTAGAGACAATCTCTGCTGGAGCGACGTCGCCGAGATAACGACGTCGCCGAGATAACGACGTCGCCGAGATAACGACGTCGCCGAGATAACGACGTCGCCGAGATAACGACGTCGCCGAGATAACGACGTCGCCGAGATAACGACGTCGCCGAGATAACGACGTCGCCGAGATAACGACGTCGCCGAGATAACGACGTCGCCGAGATAACGACGACGCCGAGATAACGACGTCGCCGAGATAACGACGTCGCCGAGATAACGACGTCGCCGAGATAACGACGTCGCCGAGATAACGACGTCGCCGAGGTCACCGAGATAAGGGCGCTGCTGAGGTCGCCGAGATAACGACGTCACTGGGATAAGGCAGTAAACGGTTTCGGCACCGGCACATCTAAAGCAGACTGCAGACAGCAACCAGGGGTATACTCCGAGAAGAAGCCGTAAGAGATGGTGTCACGGTATCCACAGAATCCTCAGTGCGGATAGACCTGTCAGCACTCAAACCTTCCTCTCGGGAGGGTCTCCGACCTTCGTTTCGATGACAGGTGGGCTTCAGACTACGTCCCAACGCGTTTCATCACCCGAGTTACTTTATTAAGGGATGATTGGACGATTGAAAATCTGGGTTTAAATACCCTAGCTTGCTAAGAAACAGACAACACAGGTGGAGACAATCAGCTGTTATTAACACGGGGAACGGTGTATTCATATAGTCTTATACCAAGATGCTACACACTCAAAGAGAAAGAATCCCAGCTATATGAGCTCTCGGGTACCTCTACGTATTGAATATGGATTGGTGAAGTAATTTAAAATTAATTTTTAATAATATTCCAACTTCAAATAAATAGGTGAATATTTTACATATAACGGCGAAGGCCAAGTAAAATGTTGCCAGTGTCTGCATGGTGTCTTTAGGATTGACACGTCGTGGCGCTTACGGGGTTAAATTCCTCCGTATGGTTTACAGAAGCAGCCGTATTAATCTGGAGTTCCGAACGTCCCTTTACCGCCCCCGTCTCGGTGACCGTTATGGAGAGGGCATTCTTTTTTTAGTACTGGGGACGTAATATTCCTGGTTTTTATGGATCTTCCCCATATATAAAGGGATCATTTAGACCACACGTGCAAGGTGTGTATCAAGTACCACTTTATCAGAATATTACTTGTGAGGCAGCGGATATCTTGTTTGTTGATCTACACATAGCTACTATGTTTTTATGTGACTTCATTGGAGTTTCTTATTGTTATATCACAGCAGCTTATATTGCATAAGGCACGTTCTATAGTGCCGGGCGTGTGCTACGCCGTGCGCGCGCGCGGAATTTTAGTTGGCTGACGTCAGTCAGCCTTTCTATAGAAGGGCTGCACGCGCGCACGGCAGGGAGAGGAGAGCCGACAGACAGCGGCGAAGATGAAGAAATTAATCTTTTCGCGCCGCTACCCTGTGCTCAAGTGTGTGTGTGTGTGTGTGTGTGTGTGTGTGTGTGTGTGTGTGTGTTTGTGTGTCTGTGTGTCAAGGATTGTAAAACAAAAAAAAAATATTTATTAAACTTTTTTTTTTCTTTAAAAAATCTATCTAGGACTTACTTTCACTCACACAACCCATGCACACACATATACTCACACATACACACACATATACACACACATGCACACACATATACTCAAACATACACACACATATACACACACATGCACACACATATACTCACACATACACACACATATACTCACACATACACACACATATACACACACATGCACACACATATACTCACACATACACACACATGCACACACATATACTCACACATACACACACATATACACACACATGCACACACATATACTCACACATACACACACATATACACACACATGCACACACACGTACTCACACATACACACACATATACACACATATACACTAACCTGCAGCTCCCGGCTCTATATACATGAAAAGCATGCGGCCGCACGCTGTATAGAACGGCCCTAAGGCGATATAACTGGAATCTCAATGTGATAGCAAGAGTCTGAATCACAGTGTGGGGAAGCAGTCCATTACGGGGTACAGCAATCTCCTGGGGAGCGGGCGCACAGTAGGTAAAAACAGTCCTTGTCTGTGACGCGAACGTTGTGACAGGCTATTAATAATACACCAAATACTGGGTTGAACTGAACGAGGCTTAGATATAATAAAGTATATTTATTCCTTAAATAGGTGAACACACAAAATAGTACAGTAACAGGCAGGAAAGTAACACTTACTTTGGGGTTGGGGAATGAGAAGTATCATGTAGCAATTCTCCAGCAATCAGGTAACAATTCAGATGGTATAGAAGACAATGGATATAGGGATTACCACAGTTTATATATCTTTTGTAACCCTATCCTTAACATTAAGTACAGGTGATTGGGCAACAATTACCTGTATCCAATCTTTAACGTGGGAATACATTTTAATCCATGCCCCCTGCTAGTTAGGACATGCGCACTAGGACCCTGGGGTCTCATTTCTGTAGCCCCACATTTACATCAGAAATGCCAGCCAGTCTACCAAATGGGATTTCTGGCAGGATACTCTTTGTTGTAAGGTGTTAAATGTGACACTTACAGACTGCTCTGGTTTGAGTCGTCTCCACCCTCAGGTAAACAGTGAGGGTGACAAAATCCTTTGAACAATACTTAAGTCCTAGACATTGGGTCGCCTCTCTGACCATATGCTACCTTGTATGCAAAGGAATTTCCTCTGGGTTTTATCCCTGCCTTGGGATACAGTGTTATAAGTAAAACACAAATATATTAAAATATCTGGTTCCGTTGGGTCCAGCGGGTCCAAACTACCCAGATCTCAATGCCGGAACTGGGACACCATATGGTCCGAGTTTCAGCCCGCTGGGACCTTCGGAACCGGAGTTACACAAATACACCTTAAACCGTTTCCTATTTTAATACAATAAACTCCGCTGTAAATTAAATCACGTTTTTTCACTAAATCCCCATTGAAAACAACGGGCTCCGCCGCCATACACTTTCAATGGCAAACCTCCGGCGTTGGCGGCTATGGGAATCCGCCGCCATAGACTTTCAACGGGGCATCGCCGCCGTTGAAGTCAATGGGGTTTCTCCGCCATAGCCGGTCAATGGAAATTGGCCGCCATTGGAGTCTATGGGAAAAGTCCCGAACCTTCAAGGGGGTCCATACTCCGTCGGGTTGGTCCGAGAGGGTCAAGGATGGTTCTGCAGTCATGCCGGAACAGTGACTACATGTACCCCAAGCCCTGGCCCTCTGGACCCTCCAGAACCGGAGATATGGATTCATGGTTTTCAGCTTTTTACACTTAGTCGAATTCTTGAGCTGTTTCTGCCGCTGCCATTGGAACCTATGGCGCGACCCGCTCTCTCGGCACGACCCTTCTCGGGGGTCCAGGATACGGGGACCCCGTGGTGGTCGAGTGGGGGGAGGTCTAGGGACTAGGGGCAAAAAGAATTTTATTTCTGGGTGCCCTAGAACTGTAGATTCCCACGCCACTTATCGTTGAACTTGACTAACAGTGATCAAAGCTCTCTTTTAGAAAAAGTATCCGCTTTGCGGTTTTGCGGTTTGGACGGCAGCCAACTCGTTCCTGGAAAGCGCCGTCGAGGAATCTCCATTGAAGTCAATGATCCCATTGACTTACAATGGGAAACCGCCGCTCCTCCTCTCGGACGCCATCTGCTGGTCTTCGAGGGAAACAGGTCCAAAACAGCAAGATCTGCCATTGAAATGCATGGAGCTCTAATGGCGGCCTATGGGACTCTGCAAAATGGTGCCTGAAAAGGCAGGAAAATTACACAAAGGGCTATAATCACTGAATAACTATTAACCCTTGCCCTCCCGGATGGATCCCAGTGTATGTGTGATGCAGACACTGATATAACAAGATATCACAATAAAGCATGGGGACAGGGGAATATACATTTACATGTTATAACAAGGGTTAAATCACATTGCCGGACCGCAGCCAGTTAACCCCTTGTCTCCCTGATGAGGTCAGGGGATGGCCAAATGGGGTGCAATCCCTTTAATACCGGGCCACCCCCTTTCTCCCTCTACACCCCCCTTCTTAATGTGTGACCTGTGGCCCACTGGCCCTAACGGGGAGTGGGGCACTGCTGGCACCATTAATGAATTCAGTCTCAGAGGGATAGTCCTGGTGTGAAAGTCCATCAGCATTACTATTTTCACTGCCCTTTTTGTGCTGGATGGTAAATTCAAATTCTTGTAAAGCTAAGCTCCATCTCAGCAACTTGGCATTTTCCCCTGACACCCTCTGCAGCCAACTCAGGGGGTTGTGGTCTGTGATGACCGTGAAAGCGCCTTCCATATACATAGGGCTGGAGCTTTTTGAGTGCCCACACAATGGCCAAGCACTCCTTCTCAATGGTGGCATATGCCACCTCCCTGGGGAGCAGTTTGCGACTGAGATACACCACAGGGTGCTCTCTGCCGTCGTCCCCCACCTGGCTCAGTACAGCTCCAATACCAAAGTCTGAGGCATCAGTCTGTATGAGAAAATGTTTGGTATAGTCCGGGGCAGCCAGTATGGGGGCTCCAGCAAGCGCAGTTTTCAGGGCCTGGAAAGCAGTTTCACAGGCAGGAGTCCAGGTAACAAGCACAGGCAGTTGCTTCTTAGTCAGATCAGTCAGGAGTTTGGCCACAGCGCTGTACTGTGGGACAAATTTCCTATAGTACCCTGCGGTGCCCAAAAATGCCATGACCTGTTTCTTGGTTTTTGGAACAGGCCACTGAACTATGGCTTCTACCTTGGCTGGCTCTGGTTTGTGGTGCCCTCCACCCACCCTGTGCCCTAAGTACAGGACCTCTGCCATTCCTACCATACACTTAGTGGGTTTCAAGGTAAGCCCAGCCTCCCTGATCCTATCCAGCACCGCAGCTACATGTCCTATGTGGGATTCCCAGGAATTACTAAAGACAGCAATGTCATCTAAGTAAGCCCTGGCATAGCTCTGCATCCCTTCCAGTAACCTATTGACCAGGCGTTGGAAGGTAGCCGGGCATCTCTAACCGGTCTCGGAGATCTACTACATACTGGATCACTGAAGCATCAGTAGCAGTAGCCTCCCCTTCCCATCCCTCACGGAATAGGTCCAGAGGTCCATGTACCCTGCAGCCATATAGTAGCTCGAAGGGGGAGAAGCCTGTAGATTCTTGCGGTACCTCTCGGTAGGCAAACAGCAAGTGCTGTAAATGAATCTCCCAGTCTTTCCCCTCCGCCTCTATAAAGGTCCGAAGCATCTGCTTCAGGGTACCGTTAAACCTCTCACATAATCCGTTTGTCTGGGGATGGTAAGGGTTAGTGCGCCGGTGCTGGACACCGTATGCATCCCAGAGACAATGTAACAGTTCATCATGAACTGCGACCCCTGATCGGTTAGGATCTCACTAGGGAAACCTACCCTAGCAAAAATGTTCAGCAAAGCTGCTGCCACTGTCTTGGCACTTATGGTGCCAAGCGCTACCGCCTCAGGGTACTGGGTGGCAAAATCCACCACCGTGAGGATGTAGCGCTTCCCTGACCTGCTAGGAATCATAAGGGGTCCTATCATGTCCATCGCTACCTTCTGGAAGGGTTCCCCTATTATCGGTAGGGGTCTCAGGGGTGCCTTCACACGGTCGCCCGCCTTAGCCACTCGCTGGCAGGCATCACAAGAGCGGCAGAAATTGCTCGCATTCCGTGATGCCCCCGGCCAGTAGTAACGCTGTAATAACTGGGCTCGCGTTCTGTTGACCCCCTGATGTCCCGCTAACAGAATAGAGTGAGCTACCCGTAACAATTGCTGTCGGTACCCCTGGGGCACTAGTAGCTGTCGCTTACCGGTCACCCCCTCCTCTATCCCCGGGTTCCCTTCCTCTCTGTACAGGAGTCCCTTATGCCATAGGCAGTGCTCAGTGCCCTCCCCTGCCTGAGATTCGGACGCCCGAAGTCTCACGCCGGCCAGGGTAGGGTCTGCCTTCACTGCCTCCCTAAACTGGGCTCCTAATTCTGGCCACCCCCCAGTCATGTCATTGTCCGGAGAATGGGGAAGGGTGAGGAGGAACAGTAAGTCAGTCTGTGGTTGCAACTGATCCTGGCTTACCTCCCCAGGCTCCTCTGCGCCCTCCATTAACGTTGGTCCCAAAGCCTGGGGGTCTGGCGCCGCCGCCATTGCCGCAGTCTGGCTCCAGGTAACCGCCGCCACTGCAGCGGGCTTGGGCACCCGGTCGTAGGTGCAGGTCATCGGTCCCAGATTGTTGCCCAAAAGAACATCGGCATCTGAACCGGGTAAAACCCCCACCTCCCGCACACCCTTGCCATCCCCCCAATCCAAAAAGATTCTGGCCACTTGAAGGAAACGTGCTCTCCGTCGGCCACAGTGATCTGCATCCCAGGGCCTGGGAGCAATTCCTCTGGCCGGACCATATCAGGTCGGACCAGGGTCACTGCAGCTCCTGAATCCAGCAAACCGACTGTTTGCCGGTCACCGACTGTGACCGGGGTGAGATGTCTGCTCCGGCCGTCTGTCTGCTGCAGGTCCGCACTGAGATGTCCTCCGCTCCTGGCTGTGGGCACCGATGAAATCGGGATAGGGGTGACATGGGACGTCTCGCTGAGAGTTTTTTCCATGACCGGTCCTGGTTCCTTGGTGGAAGCCACCCGCACGCGGGCTACCGGCTTCGCAGCTGGGGTGCGTTGCCCCCGATGGGGTCCGCTGGAACGCAGGGGTTCCGGGCTATCTGGTCTGAGGTGACCAGTGCTGTTACAGTTGTAGCACCGGCACTCGTGCCGGAGCTCCCCCGCCTTCTGTGGACTGCTGCCCACAGGCGGCCTCTGAGTCCATTGGGGGGTATTAGCAGATTTCTTGGCCGGCGCCGGCACTGCCGCCGCCGCTTTGGCTGGTGCCTTGGTGGGCATCAGGGATCGACTGGCCACATAATCATCTGCTAGCCTCGCCGCCTCCGTGTAAGTCTTGGGCTTTTTGTCATACACCCAAGCCCTCACCGCCGGCGGGCACTGCTGCATGAGCTGCTCCTTAAAGATGAGGTCCAGCAGGCGTTGGTAACTCCTGGCCTCATAGCCCTCCACCCAGCGGATCCCATATAAAGCCATGCGGGTCACAAAGGTGATGTAGGACTCCTGAGGCTGCCTCTCCTCCAGCCGGAATTTACCCCGGTAAGCTTCAGGGGTAAAACCGTGCTGAAATAGCAATAGTTCTTTCAGGTGGTCATAATCATCAGCATACTCATCTGGAAGCGCCATCATCGTCTGCTTAGCCAAGCCGGAAAGTAAGGGGTCCAAGCGTGCAACCCTATGCTGGGGAAGCACCTTGTACCGCCGGCACTGCGTTTCAAAGTTCTTTAAAAAACTGTCGATCTGATCAGTGCCTTCCACGTACTTAGTGAGACTGTGCTTGTCCAGTTGGAGTTCATCTTTGCGGGGTTGGACCGGGGGGCAATAAGCGGGTCTGTTCACTGCCATAGTGATAAACTGCAGCGGCTCCTCCTGTGTCCCTCTGTCTCCCCATGCAGTAATCAGTGCCAACATGTCAGGGGTGAACGGACTTTTAGCCGCAGCCACCAGTGCCCCTCCTTTTGCACTGGCCCCGGAAGGTGCACTCGTTCCCTCCCCGGGATTCTGCCACCCTAGCACTAGGTTCCTTCCCTGATCTCCGGGCAGCTGTACAAGGGCAAGCTGAGCCGTATCCTGAGGCTCTGCAAGCCAGGCTTCATAGTCACTGATTGCTGCTATCATGTCTGCAACCTCCTGGTTCTCATAGTACAGTCCATATTCACGGCACTTGTCCTTCAGCTGAGTTCTAGTCCTTAGGTTGGATGAGCCTTCAGCCTCGCTCATGGTTCTGGGTCGCAGCAGTGAGGTGGTGTTACAACTTGTGTTACTTGTTGCACTATCGTGTGTTCAATATCTTTAGACCCAGGAACTCGCAATTACCATCGAGTTCCCACTATATTACAGTATCCCTCAGTACACTGTAATACAGGTCCAGTTCAATCCCGCCTCTGCCACCAGTTTTGTTAATAAGCCTGTGACGGGAGCTTTGTGACAGGCTATTAATAATACACCAAATACTGGGTTGAACTGAACGAGGCTTAGATATAATAAAGTATATTTATTCCTTAAATAGGTGAACACACAATATTGTACTGTAACAGGCAAGAAGTACACTTACTTTGGGGTTGGGGAATGAGAAGTATCATGTAGCAATTCTCCAGCAATCAGGTAACAATTCAGATGGTATAGAAGATATTGGATATAGGGATTACCACAGTTTATATATCTTTTGTAACCCTATCCTTAACATTAAGTACAGGTGATTGGGCAACAATTACCTGTATCCAATCTTTAACGTGGGAATACATTTTAATCCATGCCCCCTGCTAGTTAGGACATGCGCACTAGGACCCTGGGGTCTCATTTCTGTAGCCCCACATTTACATCAGAAATGCCAGCCAGTCTACCAAATGGGATTTCTGGCAGGATACTCTTTGTTGTAAGGTGTTAAATGTGACACTTACAGACTGCTCTGGTTTGAGTCGTCTCCACCCTCAGGTAAACAGTGAGGGTGACAAAATCCTTTGAACAATACTTAAGTCCTAGACATTGGGTCGCCTCTCTGACCATATGCTACCTTGAATGCAAAGGAATTTCCTCTGGGTTTTATCCCTGCCTTGGGATACAGTGTTATAAGTAAAACACAAACATATTAAAATATCCGGTTCCGTTGGGTCCAGCGGGTCCAAACTACCCAGATCTCAATGCCGGAACTGGGACACCATATGGTCCAAGTTTCAACCCGCTGGGACCTTCGGTACCGGAGTTACACAAATACACCTTAAACCGTTTCCTATTTTAATACAATAAACTCCGCTGTAAATTAAATCACGGTTTTTCACTAAATCCCCATTGAAAACCACGGGCTCCGCCGCCATAGACTTTCAATGGCAAACCGCCGCCGTTGGCGGCTATGGGAATCTGCCGCCATAGACTTTCAACGGGGCATCGCCGCCGTTGAAGTCAATGGGGTTTCTCTGCCATAGCCGGTCAATGGAAATTGGCCGCCATTGGAGTCTATGGGAAAAGTCCCGAACCTTCAAGGGGGTCCATACTCTGTCGGGTTGGTCCGAGAGAGTCAAGGATGGTTCTGCAGTCATGCCGGAACAGTGACTACAGGTACCCCAAACCCTGGCCCTCTGGACCCTCCAGAACCGGAGATATGGATTCATTGTTATCAGCTTTTTACACTTAGTCGAATTCTTGAGCTGTTTCTGCGGTCGCCATTGGAACCTATGGCGCGACCCGCTCTCTCGGCACGACCCTTCTCGGGGGTCCAGGATACGGGGACCTGGTGGTGGTCGAGTGGGGGGAGGTCTAGGGACTAGGGGCAAAAAGAATTTTATTTCTGGGTGCCCTAGAACTGTAGATTCCCACGCCACTTATCGTTGAACTTGACTAACAGTGATCAAAGCTCTCTTTTAGAAAAAGTATCCGCTTCGCGGTTTTGCGGTTTGGACGGCAGCTAACTCGTTCCTGGAAAGCGCCGTCGAGGAATCTCCATTGAAGTCAATGAGCCCATTGACTTACAATGGGAAACTGCCGCTCCTCCTCTCGGACGCCATCTGCTGGTCCTCGAGGGAAACAGGTCCAAAACAGCAAGATCCGCCATTGAAATGCATGGAGCTCTAATGGCGGCCTATGGGACTCTGCAAAATGGTGCCTGAAAAGGCGGGAAAATTACACAAAGGGCTATAATCACTGAATAACTATTAACCCTTGCCCTCACGGAGGGATCCCAGTGTATGTGTGATGCAGACACTGATATAACAAGATATCACAATAAAGCATGGGGACAGGGGAATATACATTTACATGTTATAACAAGGGTTAAATCACATTGCTGGACCGCAGCCCAGTTAACCCCTTGTCTCCCTGGTGAGGTCAGGGGATGGCCAAATGGGGTGCAATCCCTTTTATACCGGGCCACCCCCTTTCTCCCTCTACATTGTCCTCAGTGCAATTACCGGTGGAGGCTGTCCCACTAGTCCGGGGGCCGACCTCCACTGGTTAGTTGGTGCAAGGGTTAAAGGTCTCAGCTCTCCGCTGCAGGCAGAAGCTGATGGCTGGAGGAATTCTTCAAAAAGACTTTGGTTTCTTGGCTCAGGACGCACCAGAGCGTATGGAACCGGACCCCTCACACAGACAGGGGTTTGGTTCCGATAGTCCACTCAGAGTCCTACTGCAAGCTGGACCCAGGAACTTAGTCTCCCGCAAGAGACTCACAGTACATCCCGCACAGTATACAGATCCAGTCCCCTCGAGAACCGGGTGCAGAGACAGACTGTCAGGCTGAGCTGTTCTAAGACACACACACACACACACACACACACACACACACACACACACACACACACACACACACACACACACACACACACACACTAGTACAGTTTGGGGCTTTCAGTTATACCTCATACTTCAGAGAGATGCCAGAATGACTGCACGCTTCAAAGGGTTTTTTTCTGGCCTCTTTAGATCTGGCTGAGTTAGGCGCGAACTGCTGACACTCTATTCCCTTGGAGTGTGGAACAGAGTCTGTGAGACTGGGGATGTCTTGACAAGTGTTAGATTACACCCTTTGATGATCCCACCAACTGGCTTCATTAGACATGCAAGCAGAGGCATTAGTATGTAAGGAAGGGATGTCACCTGGCCACGTAGTCCTTCATTAGGAATGCAGGAATAAGACTTCCAATGTCCACTTTGTTACTGGGGTGATCCCCGAACCCCCTAAAGGATTAGAATTTGTGGGGATAGGATGTCCTACTGGCTCCCAGGGTCCACTATCGGCAAACCCCTGCGGGGAGTTTCTACTGTAGGACCTCCGGAACTGAAGTTAGGGCAATTTAGCAGATTCGGGCGTTTCACGGGAAGGGATATAACACGGATTCTTTCCAGCAAAAGAATCATTTTTTGATTACCAGGAAGGGGTTCCCCGAGATTGGGTTTTTCCCTACAAAGTTTCGCCCTTTCTAGCAAGGTGTGGCGGTACCAGAAACTAGTTTCAAGCCCCAACAGTTCCGGAGTTACAGTGGTGGGAAAAAGAAAGTGCACCCGCTTTGAATTCTATGGTTTTACATATCAGGACATAATAACAATCATCTGTTCCTTAGCAGGTCTTAAAATTAGGTAAATACCACCTCACATGAACAATTACACATGACATATTACACCGTGTCATGATTTATTTAACAAAAATATACACTGGCGACACACTTTATTCGAGCTTGGCTAGTCCCACGAATTCGGGTATACCCGGGTGTATTGAGGTTTGTGACTGTTTTCTGCCCGAGTGCATTGAGTTATTTTCCAAGCAGGGATTGAAGCATTTTATTCCCGCTGGCTGCAATACTGCACAGTATATATATATATACTGCATTACAATTCATGAATTTATGCCATCTGGTAGACACGCGAAGCATTGCAGCCTATTAAATCCTAATCATTATCATTTAACAGATCAGCCGCCCATCAGCCAGGCATGAACCCAGGCTGGGAAGGCAAATGCAACGGGGCTTGTTAGAGGTGAGGAGTGGCGCATTCCAGGTATCTGCCAGGTACATACCGGGTATTTGCTCGAATAAAGTGTGTCGGTGCAGTAGCCAAAATGGAGAAGCCATGTGTGAAAAACTAAGTATACCTTATGATTCAATAGCTTGTAGAACCACCTTTAGCAGCAATAACTTGAAGTAATCATTTTCTGTATGACTTTATCAGTCTCTCACATCGTTGCGGAGGAATATGGGCCCACTCTTCTTTACAACGTTGCTTCAGTTCATTGAGGTTTGTGGACATTTGTTTATGCACAGCTCTCTTAAATTTTTAAAGCTTCCAGTGACTGAGCTCCAGATCAGAACTAACGCTAACACCACCCTAACTCCTGTTACTAGTTTTAAATACCCGGGCATATGGTTTGACTCCCACTTAACATTCGGAATACACTATGATACCCTGAAACCTATGCCAAACTAGGGGTACTTTACAGGAACAAATCCTCCCTAAGCCTGCTGGTCAGAAAACGTATTGCACAGCAGATGCTAATGCCAATTATCGACTATGGAGACATAGTATATGGCTCGGCACCACAAACCCACCTTGGCAAACTTGACACCCTCTACAATTCAATTTGTCGTTTCGTTCTCCAATGCAACTACAACACACATCACTGCGAAATGCTCAAAGAACTAGATTGGCCATCACTCGAGTCTAGGCGCAAAGTTCACCTTTCCTGTGTTGTCTTCAAATACTTTCTGGGCAAGCTACCCAGCTATCTGAACAAGCTCCTCACCCCTACCACATGCAGTAACTATCACCTGAGATCAGACTCCAAAAGACTGTTCATGGTCCCAAGGCTCAACAAAGTATCCGGCCGCTCCTCCTTCTCTTACCGTGCACCCCAAAACTGGAACAACCTACCAGAGACTCTCACAGCCGCCACCAGTTTAAGTTCTTTCAAAACTAAAGCTGTCTCACATTTTTATCCGGTCTGTAACTGTTACATATGCCAATAATACACATCTGCTCTAACTGTGCATGCAATGTATATAATACCCTGTTCATTTATGTAACTGTATTTGTAACCATGTATTATTTGTCATATTAACTATGCCCAGGACATACTTGAAAACGAGAGGTAACTCTCAATGTATTACTTCCTGGTAAAACATTTTATAAATAAATCTTTGCTGGTTGCTGCATTACCTTGATCACCAAGATATTTGGGGGTGGGGGGATTTCTCTAAAAGTGTCGATCTCTCAATTGCCCTCACTTTGGTGTAAGACTTCTGGACCTGTTCCCTATCATAGCCTTTCTGGGCGAAGTTTTCCCTTAGGCTTGTAATATAGTGAGCATGCGTGTGCTACTGTGCGCGAGTAATGATGTGAGCCTTACGTTGATATAGTTGAGATGTGCGGCCGTGAGCGTTGGCCCGGCAGATCTGAGGAAAGGCATGAAATTTGTATTTTCGTGCTGTTGGCGCGCCACGTGACACGGTGAGCCAATCACAGTGAGGCTTACCTTTCTGATGTCATGGCCACTCCCTTAGCAGCGCGTCACCGTTTGGACTATAGGCAAAAAGCACGCACATCACGTGCACGCACATCACGTGCACACACAACGCCATGCACACCAGTGCTTACTATAAAACCAGCCTTAGTCGACGAGACTGAACATCAAAAATGTGATCTGATGAGCAATTCCATTTGAGTCTATTGAACTGACTCAGAGGGATATTGTGAAGCCATTATGGGTGGCGGATGCTTTCCGCATGTAGTTAACTATTTACCTCCACATCTTTAAAGTGAACCATGGTATGTATCACTTTGTCTGTCGACCGAGAGCACAAGGTGCAGAAAGACTATATCACAGGGACTAATCTGATAAGTGAACTGAAGTCCTAGATTGTTATTATTGAAGTCAGCAAGAGTTTGTTCATGATCTCCCCCCCTCTCCATCCCAAATAATAAGAATGTCATCAATATAATGACCATAGTATACCAGGCCCGCATATTGGTCCAGCTGTAACTGGCTTCCCCAAAAACCCATAAAGAGGTTAGCATAGCTGGGAGCGAACCTGGATCTCATGGCTGCACCACAGGTCTGGAGATAGAAGACATCATTGAACAACAAGTCATTGTTACTTTAAATAAAATAAAACTAATAATGGAGAGAAGAAATGTTCGTTGAATATAGGGTAGCTTTTCATCACTCATCAGAAAATGCTCAATTGCACTCAGACCCTATGTGTGTGTGTGTGTGTGTATATATATATATATATATATATATATATATATATATATATATATATATACACACACACACAGGGCCCAACAAACTGGGCCAAAACCCACTGCCCCCCTAAAGTCACTCCCCCTCCCCCACGACACCTGCTGTGAGGTCCGGTTGCGGGGTCCTGACGGCGTCTCCCGGCATTCTGCTGTCCTGTCGCCTTTAAAATCATGTTTTTCTCCTTCAGCACTATTCAAAATGGCCGTGCGGCGTCATATGACTGTGTCCCGTTACCATGGCAACGCGCCCATTTTGAATAGTGTTGCAGGAGAAAAACATTATTTTAAAGATCAAGACGGAGAAGACCGGGAGACGCCGGGGGACACCACTGCCGCAGGTAAGCAGTCGACAGCGGCCACAATACAGTCGGCGACCGGTTGACCGCATTTGTCGCACCCTGCATATACATACACTGGTATACAAATGCAAAGACACATACATATACATATATAAAGAAAAAAAGAGGCACGTGCCACGTAGCCTAAATCTGTGTTGACATTTATTATCAAAAATGGAGAATCTAAAATAGCACACTCACAAGTGTAGCTAGAAATAGCGCATTGAGAGATATATATCTCAGTAGGATTGTACTCATCTGGGGCCTCGATGTTCCATAATGGTGTTGAGGAATCCTGGCACCAATGTGAATATAAGAGTCCAACAAGAAGGTTGAAAGAGGGGAATATGAAAGAGAAAATCTTTAAGAGGGTAACATCACCAGATGCTGGTCCTTATCCAAAAACGCGCAGCTGGGCTGTTGAAAAGCTTGACTGATATCATCCGTTGGATCAAGCTGGTAAATGCATGTGCCTTCCGAACTGGATGTAGCTGTCAAAGCAACTCACTCAATCCTGCAGCAAGT
Organism: Ascaphus truei; assembly: GCF_040206685.1. Classification (NCBI taxonomy): domain Eukaryota; kingdom Metazoa; phylum Chordata; class Amphibia; order Anura; family Ascaphidae; genus Ascaphus; species Ascaphus truei. The sequence goes on from NC_134495.1 coordinate 35,674,971, forward strand.
GTCAATGTATAAACAGCCCGGCATCCGCGATCAGCTGTATGCAGGGAGAGATCAGACCTCCGCTATGTGATGACGTCACCTCCTGTGCTACGTCCCAACGCATTTCGTCATCAACGTAACTTCGTCAGGGGGATAGTTGACAGTGGCGCATAAGGGTTATATATGCTTGGATTCAATAAGCAACCAGCTGTAATTGCTGGACCTAATGAGCAACCAATATCAGAAGCACATGAGTGCAAGGGGAATAGAAGGGAATGTGGGGAATAGAAGGGAATGTGGGGAATAGAAGGGAATGTGGGGAATAGAAGGGAATGGAATGGAATGTGGGGAATAGAAGGGAATGTAGGGAATGTGGGGAATGGAATGAAATGTGGGGAATAGAAGGGAATGGAATGTGGGGAATAGAAGGGAATGTGGGGAATAGAAGGGAATGTGGGGAATAGAAGGGAATGGAATGGCATGAGGGGAATAGAAGGGAATGTGGGGAATGGAATGGAATGTAGGGAATAGAAGGGAATGTGGGGAATAGAAGGAAATGGAATGGAATGTGGGGGATAGAAGGGAATGTGGGGAACAGAAGGAAATGGAATGGAATGTTGGGGATAGAAGGGAATGTGGGGAATAGAAGGAAATGGAATGGAATGTTGGGAATAGAAGGGAATGTGGGGAATAAAAGGGAATGTGGGGAATAGAAGGGAATGTAGGAAATAGAAGGGAATGTGGGGAATGGAATGGAATGTGGGGAATAGAAGGGAATGTGGGGAATAGAAGGAAATGGAATGGAATGTTGGGGATAGAAGGGAATGTGGGGAACAGAAGGAAATGGAATGGAATGTTGGGGATAGAAGGGAATGTGGGGAATAGAAGGAAATGGAATGGAATGTTGGGAATAGAAGGGAATGTGGGGAATAGAAGGGAATGTAGGAAATAGAAGGGAATGTGGGGAATGGAATGGAATGTGGGGAATAGAAGGGAATGTGGGGAATAGAAGGAAATGGAATGGAATGTTGGGGATAGAAGGGAATGTAGGGAATAGAAGGGAATGTGGGGAATAGAAGGGAATGTGGGGAATAGAAGGGAATGTGGGGAATGGAATGGAATGTGGGGAATGGAATGGAATGTAGGGAATAGAAGGGAATGTGGGGAATAGAAGAGAATGTGGGGAATAGAAGGGAATGTGGGGAATAGAAGGGAATGTAGGGTATAGAAGAGAATGTGGGGAATAGAAGGGAATGTGGGGAATAGAAGGGAATGGAATGTAGGGAATAGAAGGGAATGTGGGGAATAGGAGGGAGTGGAATGTGGGGAATAGAAGGGAATGGAATGGAATGTGGGGAATAGAAGGGAATGTGGGGAATAGAAGGGAATGTGGGGAATAGAAGGGAATGGAATGGAATGTGGGGAATAGAAGTGAATGTGGGGAATAGAAGGGAATGTGGGGAATAGAAGGGAATGTAGGGAATGTGGGGAATGGAATGAAATGTGGGGAATAGAAGGGAATGTGGGGAATGGAATGGAATGTGGGGAATAGAAGGGAATGTGGGGAATAGAAGGGAATGGGGGGAATAGAAGGGAATGTGGGAATAGAAGGGAATGTGGGGAATAGAAGGGAATGTGGGGAATAGAAGGGAATGTGGGGAATAGAAGGGAATGGAATGGCATGAGGGGAATAGAAGGGAATGTGGGGAATGGAATGGAATGTGGGGAATAGAAGGGAATGTGGGGAATAGAAGGGAATGTGGGGAATAGAAGGGAATGTGGGGAATGGAATGGAATGTAGGGAATAGAAGGGAATGTGGGGAATAGAAGGGAATGTGGGGAATGGAATGGAATGTGGAGAATAGAAGGGAATGTGGGGAATGGAATGGAATCTAGGGAATAGAAGGGAATGTGAGGAATAGAAGGGAATGTAAGGAATAGAAGGGAATGTAGGGAATAGAAGGGAATGTGGGGAATGGAATGGAATGGAATGGCATGTGGGGAATAGAAGGGAATGTGGGGAATAGAAGGGAATGTGGGGAATAGAAGGGAATGTGGGGAATAGAAGGGAATGGAATGGCATGTGGGGAATAGAAGGGAATGTGGGGAATAGAAGGGAATGTGGGGAATGGAATGGAATGTGGGGAATAGAAGGGAATGGAATGTAGGGAATAGAAGGGAATGTGGGGAATAGAAGGGAATGTGGGGAATAGAAGGGAATGTAGGGAATAGAAGAGAATGTGGGGAATAGAGGGGAATGTGGGGAATAGAAGGGAATACGGGGAATAGAAGGGAATGGAATGTAGGGAATAGAAGGGAATGTGGGGAATGGAATGGAATGTAGGGAATAGAAGGGAATGTGGGGAATAGAAGGGAATGTGGGGAATGGAATGGAATGTGGAGAATAGAAGGGAATGTGGGGAATGGAATGGAATCTAGGGAATAGAAGGGAATGTGAGGAATAGAAGGGAATGTAAGGAATAGAAGGGAATGTAGGGAATAGAAGGGAATGTGGGGAATGGAATGGAATGGAATGGCATGTGGGGAATAGAAGGGAATGTGGGGAATAGAAGGGAATGTGGGGAATAGAAGGGAATGTGGGGAATAGAAGGGAATGGAATGGCATGTGGGGAATAGAAGGGAATGTGGGGAATAGAAGGGAATGTGGGGAATGGAATGGAATGTGGGGAATAGAAGGGAATGGAATGTAGGGAATAGAAGGGAATGTGGGGAATAGAAGGGAATGTGGGGAATAGAAGGGAATGTAGGGAATAGAAGAGAATGTGGGGAATAGAGGGGAATGTGGGGAATAGAAGGGAATGCGGGGAATAGAAGGGAATGGAATGTAGGGAATAGAAGGGAATGTGGGGAATAGAAGGGAATGGAATGTAGGGAATAGAAGGGAATGTGGGGAATAGAAGGGAATGTGGGAAATAGAAGGGAATGTAGGGAATAGAAGAGAATGTGGGGAATAGAAGGGAATGGAATGTAGGGAATAGAAGGGAATGTGGGGAATAGAAGGGAATGTAGGGAATAGAAGGGAATGGAATGTGGGGGATAGAAGGGAATGTGGGGAATAGAAGGGAGTGGAATGTGGGGAATAGAAGGGAATGGAATGGAATGTGGGGAATAGAAGGGAATGTGGGGAATAGAAGGGAATGTGGGGAATAGAAGGGAGTGGAATGGAATGTGGGGAATAGAAGGGAATGAAATGTCCTGATATGTAAAACCATAGAATTCAAAGAGGGTGTACTTTCTTTTTCACACAACTGTATATAAGGGAATGTGGGGAATAGAAGGGAATATGGGGAATAGAAGGGAATGTGGGGAATAGAAGGGAATGGAATGGCATGTGGGGAATAGAAGGGAATGTGGGGAATAGAAGGGAATGTGGGGAATGGAATGGAATGTGGGGAATAGAAGGGAATGGAATGTAGGGAATAGAAGGGAATGTGGGGAATAGAAGGGAATGTGGGGAATAGAAGGGAATGTAGGGAATAGAAGAGAATGTGGGGAATAGAGGGGAATGTGGGGAATAGAAGGGAATGCGGGGAATAGAAGGGAATGGAATGTAGGGAATAGAAGGGAATGTGGGGAATGGAATGGAATGTAGGGAATAGAAGGGAATGTGGGGAATAGAAGGGAATGTGGGGAATGGAATGGAATGTGGAGAATAGAAGGGAATGTGGGGAATGGAATGGAATCTAGGGAATAGAAGGGAATGTGAGGAATAGAAGGGAATGTAAGGAATAGAAGGGAATGTAGGGAATAGAAGGGAATGTGGGGAATGGAATGGCATGTGGGGAATAGAAGGGAATGTGGGGAATAGAAGGGAATGTGGGGAATAGAAGGGAATGTGGGGAATAGAAGGGAATGGAATGGCATGTGGGGAATAGAAGGGAATGTGGGGAATAGAAGGGAATGTGGGGAATGGAATGGAATGTGGGGAATAGAAGGGAATGGAATGTAGGGAATAGAAGGGAATGTGGGGAATAGAAGGGAATGTGGGGAATAGAAGGGAATGTAGGGAATAGAAGAGAATGTGGGGAATAGAGGGGAATGTGGGGAATAGAAGGGAATGCGGGGAATAGAAGGGAATGGAATGTAGGGAATAGAAGGGAATGTGGGGAATAGAAGGGAATGGAATGTAGGGAATAGAAGGGAATGTGGGGAATAGAAGGGAATGTGGGAAATAGAAGGGAATGTAGGGAATAGAAGAGAATGTGGGGAATAGAAGGGAATGGAATGTAGGGAATAGAAGGGAATGTGGGGAATAGAAGGGAATGTAGGGAATAGAAGGGAATGGAATGTGGGGGATAGAAGGGAATGTGGGGAATAGAAGGGAGTGGAATGTGGGGAATAGAAGGGAATGGAATGGAATGTGGGGAATAGAAGGGAATGTGGGGAATAGAAGGGAATGTGGGGAATAGAAGGGAGTGGAATGGAATGTGGGGAATAGAAGGGAATGAAATGTCCTGATATGTAAAACCATAGAATTCAAAGAGGGTGTACTTTCTTTTTCACACAACTGTATATAAGGGAATGTGGGGAATAGAAGGAAATATGGGGAATAGAAGGGAATGTGGGGAATAGAAGGGAATGGAATGGCATGTGGGGAATAGAAGGGAATGTGGGGAATAGAAGGGAATGTGGGGAATGGAATGGAATGTGGGGAATAGAAGGGAATGGAATGTAGGGAATAGAAGGGAATGTGGGGAATAGAAGGGAATGTGGGGAATAGAAGGGAATGTAGGGAATAGAAGAGAATGTGGGGAATAGAGGGGAATGTGGGGAATAGAAGGGAATGCGGGGAATAGAAGGGAATGGAATGTAGGGAATAGAAGGGAATGTGGGGAATAGAAGGGAATGGAATGTAGGGAATAGAAGGGAATGTGGGGAATAGAAGGGAATGGAATGGAATGTGGGGAATAGAAGGGAATGAAATGTCCTGATATGTAAAACCATAGAATTCAAAGAGGGTGTACTTTCTTTTTCACACAACTGTATATATATATATATATATATATATATATATATATATATATATATATATATATATATATATATATATGTGTGTGTGTGTGTGTGTGTTTGCGTGCGTATACTGCTGTGTGTGTGTGTGTGTATATATATATATGGATGAGAGAGAGAAGAAGGCCCTAAATAAAGCACTCTAGTATTTGTATCAGTACAAATCACATAAGGTTTATTAATGTATTGTCACAGAACAAAAATAGTTAAAACAAAGCACAGAAATGTTTAAAATACAGCATGGATCCCCTGTTCATTACAGAGCTAAACAACTCCCTCAAAAAAGATGCCCAAAATACACTCAGATAGTATTCTGAAACACCTGACAAAATAAACCTGGTGTGACACCCAACAGACTAAATAGTCACGGCTAGGGCTATGTAATCATCAGCAAAAGGTCAAATATGCCTACTATCCCCTGCAGTGTAGGGTTTGTCTGAGGCGACAAAGAGTAGCAGGTAAGTGACAGCAGAGATACACAAATTAAAGCCTGCAAAGCACATATAAGCCTATAGCTAGAGAGAGTGATACATCACCTATGGTCAGGTACAGTGTGGTCGGTACATTCAGGGGGGAACAAGGAAGGATGTTAGAGCATAGTAATGTGACCCAGAGAGGGGACAAACCAGGGGATCCTGCCTGCTGGACCTGCTCCTTTTATATATAAAAATCCAATGGAAATATTACTGTATGCTCATATGCATGTCTAAGACAGGTCTGCAACCCTGCCTTTCACCATTATCGCCCAGCACACACTGCTTCCACTGCAGCAAGGGATTCTGGGAATATATATATATATATATATATATATATATAACACACAAAAGGGTGTCACTCACACTATATATCAAAAAAGGCTAAACCAGAACTCAAAAATAAAATATAAAGGTTGCAAAATAATAAATGAAACTATACAACATACCAAAGAAAATAATATAAACAAGAACTGGTGGTGCTAAGGGATGGCAGTAATATATGGACACACAAAAAAGACTAACAAGATCCCTTATAACAGCACTCAAAATATGCCTAAAGTAAGATATGATTCTCATATAGATATGATTCTCATATCTTACTTTAGGCATATTTTGAGTGCTGTTATAAGGGATCTTGTTAGTCTTTTTTGTGTGTGTATATATATATCTATATATATATATATATGCAAATACAACTGTATGCTCATCTGCATGTCTTAGGCAGGTCTGCAACCTCGCCTTTCCCCATTATCACCCAGCATACAGCACTTCCACTGCAGCAAGGGATTCTGGGAAATGACATGCAAATGAGCACAGTGCCACTTTTTGCCTCAAAAACCATTTTTAACATGGTTCCCTATAGGCTTAAGCTTGCTGCATGGTCACAGCTTTGAGCACAGCCAGGGTTAAGGTGCATACCCAGAAAACCACCCACAGACAGCTGTTTCGACCTTAATGAGTCTCAGGCTGCAGTGGAAGTGCTGTATGCTGGGTGATAATGGGGAAAGGCGGGGTTGCAGACCTGCCTAAGACATGCAGATGGGCATACAGTTGTATTTGCATATTTGCTTTCCTGTGGAGGGTTTTTGTCACTTTTTTTACTCACCATAACTTAACTCAGTATTATGGTATATATATATATATAACCGCTTAGTGTGTATATTGTGCTGCACAGTGTATGTAGGAAACACAATATGTAACGCATGTCCTCTCTCCCCAGGTGCTGCTGGCAGTGAGAGTCTCGTGTACTCCCCATCACTTGCGATAGAGACAGACAGAGCGCCTCCGAGGAGACAGTTTAGGAGAGAGTAAGACTGTCAGAAACAGATCTCCAGCAGACGGCGAGTCCCGGGGAGACCGGGACAGTGTCGCGTGTGACGCCCCCCCCTTGGAGCCTGGAACACTGACTGCCTCTATGCTGCCATGGGGGTGTGAGAGGGCGAGACATGCCCGGGAGCAGGGAGAGGCGGTGAGAGAGCAGAGACCCCGGGCTCGGGCAGAGTAGATGTTACACCGGCTCATGTATGTTCAGCGGGGGAACATTTGGGTTTTCAGATGGCGGGTGTTACATGGGAGACTGGCATGAAGGTCGGGCACACGGCTATGGCGTGTGTAAGGGCCCCACCCGGCAAGGCGAGTACAGTGGGCTCTGGAGCCACGGCTTTGAGTCCCTGGGGGTGTACACGTGGCCCAGCGGAAACACGTACCGGGGCTACTGGGACCAGGGCAAACGGAGCGGTCTCGGGGAAGAGCGCAAGGGACGCTGGCTGTACCGGGGCGAGTGGACGCATGGGCTTAAGGGGCGTCTCGGGGTGAGAGAGAGCCTATCTGGTGCCCGATACCAGGGACTGTGGACAGATGGACAGCAGGACGGGTACGGGGTGGAGACTTATTCCGATGGAGGTGAGGAGCCTGCCTGTGTGATAATGTGGGTGGGATAATGTGTGTGTGTGTGTGTGTGATAACATGGCCGTATGTGATAATATGTATGTGATAATGTGGCGTGTGATAACATGTATGTGGGATAACATTTGTGTGTGATAATGTCTGTGTGAAAATATGTGGATGTGATTACGTGGCTGTGTGATAACATGACCGTGTGATAACGTGGATGTGTGATAATGTGGGATAACGTGGCTGTGTCGTAACGTGGCTGTGTGATAATGTGTATGTGGTAATGTGTATGTGTGATAACATAGCTGTGTGATCACATGGCGGTGTGATTATATGTACATGGGGTAATATCTGTGTGATTACATGTATGTGTGATAATGTGTGTGTGTGATAATGTGTGTCACTGGAGACCAGTGCTTTTAGCACCTTAATTACCCGGATCCTTTGATTGAGCAAAGCAAGAGATAAAATACATTGTAATTTATTTACAGAATGAACATACACAGCTTGATTTACAATTACAATGAAAAATGCACTTACTAGTTACGCTGTTAAGTCTGGTTACAGGATGGATCTTTCACTGTATGAGGAATCTTGTAACATGATGGAACTGCTTCCCCACGGGCTGCAGGGTTTCTTATGCACTAAACAGGCCTATACTTAACCCATGCAGCCAATCTACTCCGTAGGAATAATTCCTTCCCCCTATCACGGAGTTGCCAATACTTTGCAAACCTGGCAGAGGAGCTTTTCAGTCTGCTCTGTGCATGTGCCAACTTTGCACCTTGGCCGCTTAGCATATGAGGCCCGTCCACTCTACCTGGCGCCGCTCAGTCTGGGCAGAGCAGCCATTTGCCAGGATGGCGTATTGAAATTCCCTTCCTTTCCCCCTCCTTGCTAACAAAAGGTTTACAACCTCCATATCCTGGATCGCCTTTGAAGCTGACCTGGATAGCGTATTGAAGTTTTCCTGCCTTCCCCCCCCAGCCCCCTTGCTAACAAAAGGTTTAACACTTCCATATCCTGGACTGCCTTTGAAACTGGCCAGGAGGGCTTATTGAAATTCTCTTCCTCTCTCCCCCCCCCCCAACCCCCACCTTGCTAACAAAATGATTAACACCGCCATATCCTGGATTGCCTTTGAAGCTTACTTTAATAACAATATAAACCTTGGGTACTTTTAAAACCATTTTCTTTTCCACTTATACAGAGAAACCTTGCCATATGATACACTGAATATCCCTTGGTTCTGTTTTTTTGGGGGGGGGCATATACCAGGGACCTTTGAATGTAATTCAATTCCCTGCCCAGTCTTACGTTTCTGCTCTGTGCTGAAACAGGGAGATTTGACGGTGAGCTGCAACTGCTTTCTAGGGAGGATTTTATCCGGTGGTGTGTTCTTCATGTCCTCAGGAATCTGTTGGGATTCCTGAGGACATGTTTCGGGGTACCTGCAATACTGGCCCCCTTCTACCCAAACCGACCCTGACAGCATTTTACCGTAAAATCCCCCCTGAAACTCACGCCCTGCACCTCCCCGCTGGTTGGCACTCCTGGAACAGTAAAAATACACATACACCTTTATTACAAATGCAGTTACATGCCATGATTGGGTTGAAGAGCTGACAATCACAATTCCCCAATATGGCTCAGGGGCACCCAGCTGGGCCAAATACCTTTATTTACTGGCCTGGGTATCCCTTCACCGTCATACCTCCCCACCTGAAAGTGTAGGCGCTGTTACAACCGCCCCATCCGGCGGTTTAACTGGCCGCAAAGGTGTTGAGGTTAAAGTGTCCATGGGACTGTCCTTGTGGGATAGTCCGTCCGCATTGCCGTGCCCGCTGCCCTCCTCCCCAACTGGGCTGAGCAAAGCCCTGATGCCAAAGTCCGAGGCATCCGTCTGCATCAAAAACTTTTTAGAGACGTCCGGTGCAGCTAGTATAGGAGCCCTGGCCAGTGCGGTCTTTAATGCCTGGAAAGCAACTTCACAGGTGGGAGACCAGACAACCAGTACTGGGAGTCAAGTCAGTCAGGGGTTTAGCCACAGCACAGTACTGTGGGACAAACTTTCTGTAGTAGCCAGCGGTGCCTAGAAAAGCCATAAGTCTTAGGGACGGGCCTCTGCACTGTAGAGGGAGAGGGGGGTTGGCCCGGTATTAAAGGGGTTGCACCCCATATGGCCACCCCCTAACCTCACCAGGGAGGCAAGGGGTTAACTGGACTGCAGTCCAGGAATGTGGTTTACACCTTGTCATGTCATGAAAATGTATGTTCCCCTGTTCCCATGTTTCATTATAATCCTGTATTTTAAAGATGTTTTAAAGTGCATTTTTGCATCTCCAGTTCTGGAGGTCGCAGAGAGTTGATATTTGGCCAATATGTGGAGCCACTGTAGGCATTAAAAACTGGCAAATTTCGACCCACTGAGCCCACCAGAATGGAACTTATTAATATGTGTAGATATTAAACTGTATATGTATGGTATTTTGGATCTGTTCTGAAAATGCAGACGCCATCTGCTATGCTAATAGGTCATGAAGGGCAGCCGGCTGATTGAGCCTAAGCACTGTGATCAAAAGGTAACTGCCCTGATTGTTTACACTAAGTACTAATCAACAGACCAAGTACTAATCAACAAGACTCTGCCACTCTAATTGTTAACCGAGAACAGAACCCTATGCTACTGGCTACTGCTCCTTGCTGCCTACTTACCCGGCACCCTAACTTCACTAGCACCCCTCTAGGAAAACCTATCCTAGCAAAGATACCTAACACTGCCTTAGCTGCTCTCTGAAACAGGTTCCCCATTACCGCTAACAAGCCCAGGAGTATCCTCACACAATCACGCGCCTTACCCACTGGCTGGCAGGCATAACCGGGGTGGCAGAAATCTGCCACTGCCCCTGATGCCTCTGGCCAGGAGTAAGGCTGCAACAGCTGGGCTCTCATCTGAGTGACTCCCTGATGCCCCGCTAGTGGAATGGAGGGGGCTACCTGCAATAACTGCTGCCTATACTCACTGGCTACCACTATCCGTCTTCTACCTGTCCAGACCCTATCTAACCCGGTAGAACCTTGCTCCCTATAGCCGTTACCGAGCAAAACTTCAGCATCTAACCCAGGCAATACCCACCACCTCCCTCATGCCACGTCTGGCACCCCAATGCAAAAAGACCCGAGTGACCTGGAGTGACCGTGGTCCTCCGTCTGGCATGGTCACTTGCATCCCGGTGCCCGGGAGCAAATCCTCTGGGCAGACCATATCAGGTCAGACAAGGGTAACGGTGGCACCGGAGTCAAGCAAGCCGTCCGCTTGGCGATCTCCGATGGTCACCCTCTGCAGATGCTTCTGCCGGACATCGCTGTGCTGCATTCTGACTGATGCAACCTGAGGTCACTCTGTCTCCGCTGCTGGTCCCGGGTAAACAAGTGCAGATCTCTTTGTGGACGTCTGTCACGGGAGCTTGTGCAGGGTTATAATATAACACAAAATCACTCGGTGGAATTGAATGCGACTTAGATAATAAAGAAAGTTTATTCCTTGAAAAAGGAGAACACACAAAATATACAAATAACACACAGAATATGAACACTTACTTAGGGTTTGGATAATGAAGCAATCAGGATCTGGATTGGCAATTCATTCAGCAATACAGGATACAAACGAAGACACTGGGCATAGGGCTTACATTTGCTTATATGGGATTTAAGCCCTATCCCTTAACATTGGGTGTCAGGCATTGGTTATCAATTACCTGAACCCAATGACTCTCTGCCAGCTAACGTGGGAAGCACTTTGGTACCTGCCCCCAGGTAACTGGAACATGCGCATTATTCTTATTTTGGGGTCTCATTTCCCAAGCCCCACACGAAAGAAGTGGCGCCTCCAGGTCTGCCAGAAGGGAATCTGGCCAGGAAAGCCTTTGTCTAAAGGTGTGATTTATGACACTTATAGAACCACTGAAGTCATGCTCTGTTCCGCCCTAGTATATACAAACAGGGTGGGGAAGCCTTTGATCAGGGGGCCTGTTGCAGACATTGTGTCGCCCCCTGAACATTAACATACTGCAGAGCCAGTATCTTTCCCGGGCTTTTATGCCAGACACCAAATACAGTACATTTCTATAATTTTATACATATTAAAATAATCCGTTCGGTTGGGCCGAGCGGGCTACAAATTGCCAGACCCTCATGCCAGAGGGGATTCTCTAGGGTGGCCAACTTTCAGCTCGCTAGGACCCACCGAACCAGAGTTACAAAAATACATGTTAAAGACACATTTCACAAAAGTGGCTTTTCTCTGCCATTGAAGTCAATGGCAGAAACCCAAACGTAACCATTAACCTGACTCCGTCCTGTTGCTCCGAGAGGGTCGGTATTTGCCATGCAGTCGTGCCGGAACTATGACTACATGGTAGCCAAATCTCAGCCCTCTAGGTCGAACAGGACCGGAGTTATGGACTTCAGGTTTTGTCACATTTTGACATAGCCGTTTTTACCCCGTGGCTTTTACCTCTGCCATTAGAGTCAATGTCGCGACCCTCGTAGTGAGCGCGACCCTTTACAGGGATCATTGACTGTAGGACCCGGTTGGGGTCGAGTGGGGGTCCCCCTTAAGCTAGGGGCAAAAGGAATTAACCCGCTAGCTGCCCTAGAACCGGAGATACAATTTTAATGAGGTTGAACTTGGCCGTGACCAAGTTCCCACGCCAATTACGTGATCAAAGGTCTTTCCAAGATATTGTATCCGCTTCTGCGGTTTTGCGGTCTGGCTGGCTGCCAGCTCGTCTCCGGAGGTCGGAATCGAGGAATCCCCATTGAAAGACATTGCGCCATTCACTTTCAATGGGGAAGCTCCGCTCCTCCTCTCTGGCGCCACCTGCAGGTCTTCTCCGATATCGGGCCCAAATCACCGAAATCTCCATAAGGATGCATGGAGTCTCAATGGCGACCTATGGCACAGTCTGCAAATGGGGACTGAAAAGGCAGGAAAGGGAACAAAGGGCCATAAACACAAAAATGCAATCAACCCTTTCCCTCCCGACCTGACCCCAGTGTATGTGTTGGTGCAAACACTGAGATGGGGGAAAATACATATTTTACTTGGGGACACACACTTGGGCTGCAGCAGGGGTATGAACACAGTACTGGACATTATTCCAGTTAACCCCTCACCTCCCAGGTGAGGGTAGGGGGTGGCCAACTGGGGTGTAACCCCTTTAATACTGGGCCAAACCCCATTCCCCGCTACAACGTCCCTCTGTGGGTTGATTTCACGGCTGTACTTGGTTCGTCCTGTGTGTGCCAGTTGCACCCGGGCGACCGGCCTCACAGCTGGAGAACATTGCCCCTGATTGGGTCCACCAGACTTTACACGGTCAGGTCTGATGTGACCCACTCTGTTGCAGAGATAGCATCTCCTCTCGTGCTTAAACTCTGCAGCTTTTGAAAGCTTCTGTTCTCTGCTGCAGGCTTGTGTACCCACTGAGGAGTCTGCTTGGTTCCCTTGGCTGGCACAGCTGGTTTCTTGGGAGCTCCTTTCTCATCCATCAGGGAGCGACTGCATATATACTCATCAGCCATCCTGGCACCTTCCACATGGGTCTTAGGTTTACGGTCAAAGACTCATGCCCTCACGTCCGAGGGACACTGCTGCAGTAACTGCTCCTGGAAAATCAAGTCCAGCAAAGTGTGGTATTCTGTGGCACCACAACCCTCCACCCACTGAGTACCTTGCTTTGCCATATGGGCACCATAGTTGACATAGGACTCCTTGGGGTAACGTTCCCCTGTCCTGAACTTGCCATGGTACACTTCCGGGGTGAGGGCTTACTGCAACAGCAGCAAAGCTTTCACATGCTCATAGTCATCCCGATCTTCACGTGGGGTGCCCTGCAGGGTTTCTTTAGCAATCCCAGACAACAAGGGGTGCATGCGCAGCACCCAGTCCCGTTGTGTCACCCGGTATCTCAGACACTGAGTTTCAAAGTCTGATAGAAAACTGTCGATTTTGTACGTGCCACAGACAAACTTGTTGAAGCTGTGGTGATTGACTTGGGGGACAGCCTGCTCTCCGCTGATAAACTGAGAGTGAGGGGACACTAGTCCGTGTACAGCTGCCAGCATCCGAATTCTCTCATCTGCTGTAGCTCTTTCCCCTCATGAGGCAAGAAGTGCTGCGAGTCCAGGGTTAGCGAGTCTAGAAGCCACAGGGATTATCCCTCCCGCACCCCCAAGACCCAATCCTTCACCATTATCCCAGTGAGCACCCTCTCCCTCCCCTTGTCCATCTCCCTCCGGGGCTGGATTAACCTCCTGCACCCCGGGCTGAAGTATAATCGCTGCAGCTACGGGCTCCGTGCCCTCAGGATAAGCAATGCCTGCTTCATGCCATTCCAAATCCTCCTCCAGTTGCACCTTTGACTGACCAGCCATCGCCCTCACACCGGACAACGATCCGGGCACGATCCCAAGTCTTGAATCGTCCTGCTCGCTTGTCCATGTTTCACCCGAAGGCAAAAAGTTATGGGACAAAGGGCGACTGTATTTTTTCGTGCTCTTGCAAACCGTATGTATGCTACCTCTTTCTTTGGGAGCTCGCAACTTTTTAGTCTCCCTGTCACGGGAGACCAAGCTAAATACACCTTTATACCAGGATCATATCATTGAGCAAAGCCAATAAGTAAAATAAATTGTAATTTATTCCATAGAAACAGGCAAACACACATTGAATTACAATAGACAGAAAAATATACACTTACTGGTGGTCTGGGGTTGACAAACTGACTTTCCTAGTTGAAATAAAGTCTTTAAAACAGTCCAGTGCTGAAGTGGGGACTTAGAAAACATTCCGGTTTAAAAAGTCCTGCAGCCTTCCTCCTTGCAATCGCAGCAAGGCGTCTCTGGGCCCGGTCCGACCTGTTCTTGCCCTTATGGCAAATTGGACTTCTGGAATCACTTGGGAACACATGGAACACCCAAGAAAGAACAACAGCAGAGAGAGTTCTGGGAGGGTGACAAGCTGTCTTATACACTTCGCGTCAGGCTGTCCCACAGCGTGCCCTCCAACCAGTGGCGTGGGAATTTCATCCCTGGCCACTCACACACTTTGCCAGATTTGTAAAACATGGCCCCTCTGGCTTCAGAACAGTGAGAGAGCATGGTCACAAACCGCCATCTTGCCCACTCACTAATCAAAACCCCCCAACAGCGCAATGCCACCATGTCTGGGCTAGGTTACAGGGACCCTTTGAACTGAGGATATCGGTGCTCCAGTTAGCCCTCCTTGCTAACAAAGGGTTCACACCTCCTGGCATCTCTTAGGCTTTCAAGACCTGGCTTCCTTGCAGATGCATAGGCACCGAGCCTGGTAGCCATGACTTCGAAATCCCACAGTTCATTTACAGGTTATATATATTTATATACATTAAACTATTTAATAAAATATATTGTGTCCTGTCTTCTGTGTGCTAAAAGTTATGAGTTCCTATTCTGGTGTCATGCATGGAGTGAGTGTATATTCCCTACAAATCACTAGCCTCATTCCTGGCACACATGAGAAAAATACTTTAAAACTTTTTAAAACACTGCAAACAGGCTCAGCTTTATAACCTTAGCTCGAGCATCTTCCTGAATCCCTACTCTAGGCTCAGGATACCTGGGCATGTATGTGGGTATCTCTGCTATACTGGGGAATCTCTGCTATATTAAGGAGTCTGTGTATACCTGCAGATATATTTTAACCCCTTCATACCCGTTTACCTTGACTGGAAGATGCTTCAGCAGGGACTCTGGTGGCAAGTCGTAAGAACGTTTCCAGGGTCCGAGGTTGGTGGAGTAATGCGCTTAGCTGTATCTGAAGATATCACTCAATCTGCGGATACAACTTTTGGGGCTTCCCCTAACTCCGGAACCCCGCTACATTGACACATTCTGCAAAGACTTTCTCTGCCAAACCCACCCTGAAACTTACAGGCTAGAAATCTCCCGATCCCAGCATCCCAGTAAAGGCAAAAATCACATAATTCTTTAATGTCGCAAAATCAGTATACAGTTGCAGTAATACATTTTTGACATCTGGGTTCCCAGAGCTGACACTCTAAGACCCTAACACACAGGTCAGGGTTAACCAAGTGGGCTTGACCTTTATTATAAGCCTGGTTAACACCTTCACCATCACACTCCCTCTATGCTATAGGATCCCGCAGGATACTATACCATAGGCCCAATCAGATCCCGCTGCTGCCACCAGAAAAAAGCCTGTCACGGGAGACCAGCGCTTTTAACATCAAAATACCCGGATCCGTTGAGCAAAGCAAGAGATAAAATAAATGATAAAATAATAAATAAATGATAAAATAATAACGTGTGGGTGTGTGTGATAGTATGGCTGTGTAATAACGTGTGTGTGATAGTATGGCTGTGTAATAACGTGTGTGTGATAGTATGGCTGAGTAATAACGTGTGTGTGATAGTATGGCTGTGTAATAACGTGTGTGTGATAGTATGGCTGTTTAATAACGTGTGTGTGATAGTATGGCTGAGTAATAACGTGTGTGTGATAGTATGGCTGTGTAATAATGTGTGTGTGATAGTATGGCTGAGTAATAACGTGTGTGTGATAGTATGGCTGAGTAATAACGTGTGTGTGATAGTATGGCTGTGTAATAATGTGTGTGTGATAGTATGGCTGAGTAATAACGTGTGTGTGATACTATAGCAGTGTAATAACGTGTGTGTGTGTGATAGTATGGCCGTGTAATAACGTGTGTGTGTGTGATAGTATGGCTGTGTAATAACGTATGTGTGATAGTATAGCAGTGTAATAACGTGTGTGTGATATAATGACTGAATAATAACGTGTGTGTGTGTGTGATAGTATGGCTGTGTAATGACGTGTGTGATAGTATGGCTGAGTAATAACGTGTGTGGGATAGTATGGCTGTGTAATAACATGTGTGTGATAGTATGGCTGAGTAATAACACGTGTGTGATAGTATAGCTGTGTAATAACGTGTGTGTGTGTGTGTGTGATAGTATGGCTGTGTAATAACATGTGTGTGATAGTATGGCTGAGTAATAACGTGTGTGTGTGTGTGATAGTATGGCAGTGTAATAACGTGTGTATGATAGTATGGCAGTGTAATAACGTGTGTGTGATAGTATGGCTGAGTAATAACGTGTGTGTGTGTGTGATAGTATGGCTGAGTAATAACGTCTGTGTGTGATAGTATGGCAGTGTAATAAAATGTGTATGTTAGTATGGCAGTGTAATAACGTGTGTGTGATAGTATGGCCGTGTAATAACGTGTGCGTGTGATAGTATAGCCGTGTAATAACGTGTGTGTGATAGTATGGCAGTGGGATAACGTGTGTGTGTGTGATAGTATGGCAGTGGGATAACGTGTGTGAGTGATAGTATGGCCGTGTAATAACGTGTGTGTGATAGTATGGCCGTGTAATGATGTGTGTGTGATAGTATGGCAGTGTAATAACGTGTGTGTGATAGAATGGTAGTGTAATAACGTGTGTGTGATAGTATGGCAGTGTGATAACGTGTGTGTGATAGTATGGCTGTGTAATAACGTGTGTGTGTGATAGTATGGCAGTGTGATAACGTGTGTGTGTGATAGTATGGCAGTGTAATAACGTGTGTGATAGTATAGCCGTGTAATAACGTGTGTGTGATAGTATGGCAGTGTAATAACGTGTGTGTGATAGTATGGCTGTGTAATAACGTGTGTGTGATAGTATGGCAGTGTAATATCGTGTGTGTGATAGTTTGTCAGTGTAATTACATGTGTGTGATAGTATGGCGGTGTAATAACGTCTATGTGTGATAGTATGGCAGTGTAATAACGTGTGTGTGATTGTATGCCAGTGTAATAACGTGTGTGTGTGTGATAGTATGGCAGTGTAATAACGTGTGTGTGTGATAGTATCTGTGTGATAACGTGTGTGTGTGTGTGTGATAGTATGGCAGTGTAATAACGTGTGTGTGTGTGATTATATGCCAGTGTAATAACGTGTGTGTGTGTGATTATATGCCAGTGTAATAACGTGTGTGTGATAGTATGGCAGTGTAATAACGTGTGTGTGATAGTATGGCAGTGTAATAACATGTATGTGTGATAGCATGGCAGTGTAATAACGTGTGTGTGATAGAATGGTAGTGTAATAACGTGTGTGTGATAGTATGGCAGTGTGATAACGTGTGTGTGATAGTATGGCTGTGTAATAACGTGTGTGTGTGATAGTATGGCAGTGTGATAACGTGTGTGTGTGATAGTATGGCAGTGTAATAACGTGTGTGATAGTATAGCCGTGTAATAACGTGTGTGTGATAGTATGGCAGTGTAATAACGTGTGTGTGATAGTATGGCAGTGTAATAACATGTATGTGTGATAGCATGGCAGTGTAATAACGTGTGTGTGATAGAATGGTAGTGTAATAACGTGTGTGTGATAGTATGGCAGTGTGATAACGTGTGTGTGATAGTATGGCTGTGTAATAACGTGTGTGTGTGATAGTATGGCAGTGTGATAACGTGTGTGTGTGATAGTATGGCAGTGTAATAACGTGTGTGTGTGTGATAGTATGGCCGTGTAATAACGTGTGTGTGTGTGATAGTATGGCTGTGTAATAACGTATGTGTGATAGTATAGCAGTGTAATAACGTGTGTGTGATATAATGACTGAATAATAACGTGTGTGTGTGTGTGATAGTATGGCTGTGTAATGACGTGTGTGATAGTATGGCTGAGTAATAACGTGTGTGGGATAGTATGGCTGTGTAATAACATGTGTGTGATAGTATGGCTGAGTAATAACACGTGTGTGATAGTATAGCTGTGTAATAACGTGTGTGTGTGTGTGTGTGATAGTATGGCTGTGTAATAACATGTGTGTGATAGTATGGCTGAGTAATAACGTGTGTGTGTGTGTGATAGTATGGCAGTGTAATAACGTGTGTATGATAGTATGGCAGTGTAATAACGTGTGTGTGATAGTATGGCTGAGTAATAACGTGTGTGTGTGTGTGATAGTATGGCTGAGTAATAACGTCTGTGTGTGATAGTATGGCAGTGTAATAAAATGTGTATGTTAGTATGGCAGTGTAATAACGTGTGTGTGATAGTATGGCCGTGTAATAACGTGTGCGTGTGATAGTATAGCCGTGTAATAACGTGTGTGTGATAGTATGGCAGTGGGATAACGTGTGTGTGTGTGATAGTATGGCAGTGGGATAACGTGTGTGAGTGATAGTATGGCCGTGTAATAACGTGTGTGTGATAGTATGGCCGTGTAATGATGTGTGTGTGATAGTATGGCAGTGTAATAACGTGTGTGTGATAGAATGGTAGTGTAATAACGTGTGTGTGATAGTATGGCAGTGTGATAACGTGTGTGTGATAGTATGGCTGTGTAATAACGTGTGTGTGTGATAGTATGGCAGTGTGATAACGTGTGTGTGTGATAGTATGGCAGTGTAATAACGTGTGTGATAGTATAGCCGTGTAATAACGTGTGTGTGATAGTATGGCAGTGTAATAACGTGTGTGTGATAGTATGGCTGTGTAATAACGTGTGTGTGATAGTATGGCAGTGTAATATCGTGTGTGTGATAGTTTGTCAGTGTAATTACATGTGTGTGATAGTATGGCGGTGTAATAACGTCTATGTGTGATAGTATGGCAGTGTAATAACGTGTGTGTGATTGTATGCCAGTGTAATAACGTGTGTGTGTGTGATAGTATGGCAGTGTAATAACGTGTGTGTGTGATAGTATCTGTGTGATAACGTGTGTGTGTGTGTGTGATAGTATGGCAGTGTAATAACGTGTGTGTGTGTGATTATATGCCAGTGTAATAACGTGTGTGTGTGTGATTATATGCCAGTGTAATAACGTGTGTGTGATAGTATGGCAGTGTAATAACGTGTGTGTGATAGTATGGCAGTGTAATAACATGTATGTGTGATAGCATGGCAGTGTAATAACGTGTGTGTGATAGAATGGTAGTGTAATAACGTGTGTGTGATAGTATGGCAGTGTGATAACGTGTGTGTGATAGTATGGCTGTGTAATAACGTGTGTGTGTGATAGTATGGCAGTGTGATAACGTGTGTGTGTGATAGTATGGCAGTGTAATAACGTGTGTGATAGTATAGCCGTGTAATAACGTGTGTGTGATAGTATGGCAGTGTAATAACGTGTGTGTGATAGTATGGCTGTGTAATAACGTGTGTGTGATAGTATGGCAGTGTAATATCGTGTGTGTGATAGTTTGTCAGTGTAATTACATGTGTGTGATAGTATGGCGGTGTAATAACGTCTATGTGTGATAGTATGGCAGTGTAATAACGTGTGTGTGTGATTGTATGCCAGTGTAATAACGTGTGTGTGTGTGATAGTATGGCAGTGTAATAACGTGTGTGTGATAGTATGGCTGTGTAATAACGTGTGTGTGTGTGATATTATCTGTGTGATAACGTGTGTGTGTGTGTGTGTGTGTGTGTGTGTGTGTGTGTGTGTGTGTGTGTGTGTGTGTGTGTGATAGTATGGCAGTGTAATAACGTGTGTGTGTGTGATTATATGCCAGTGTAATAACGTGTGTGTGTGATTATATGCCAGTGTAATAACGTTTGTGTGTGTGATAGTATGGCAGTGTAATAACATGTGTGTGATAGTATGGCAGTGTAATAACGTGTATGTGTGATAGCATGGCAGTGTAATAACGTGTGTGATAGTATGGCAGTGTAATAACGTGTGTGATAGTATGGCAGTGTAATAACGTGTGTGATAGTATGGCAGTGTAATAACTGTCATGGAACAAGAATCACATTCCTGCCCAACCCCCCTTCTGCTTGTCAGCTCCTTAAGTTCAGCTACAGGCATTGGTTCCACATACACACACCGTGCCTGTGTGATGTATCAATATGTTGCCCTTTCTGCCTGTGAGCAGGCAGTCAGTGAGCTGTTACAGCAGTTTCTGAGATCCTCACCAGAATGGGCTAGTCTGCCCCCCCTCCTGTTTGTTCAGACATGGTCTGCCCCTAGACTATTCCTTTACCCACACTGCACCTCACTTCCTTTTTCCACCCTGGAGACAGTGAGTAAAGAACCCCTTCTCTGGTTATCCCCCTTGGTTAGGCCATCTCTTTTTACCGGTTCCTAACTAACAATCACCACTACACGCCATCCACAAGTATCTGTACCCTGCTACCTTTTCCCAATAAAGTGGAGGAAATATTACAGGACTTGGAGTGATTTAAAAGGGAACTGTGTTAATGCTATCGGGAGCCATTCATACCAAACGTGCCCTGGCTTCAGAATAGTAAAAAGAGGACCGTGTGCCTTGGGAAATACACACAGAGGAGCTGCTACCCACAGCCTTTATGCTAAAGAAACAAGCAAGCAGCTTACATAGCAAATAAACAGCAGTCTCTCACCACATTGCACAAGCACGTTGCTACACAGCGCCACAAGCCTCTTCACAGCAAACTTCTACAGCTTTATGCAAAGACAGTGAGCAGCCTTACTTTGCTAATACTACACAAAGGAAGCACCAAGTAGCTAAAACTGCAAACAGTCTGCAGCTTTCACAGACAACCAGTAGCTCAAACTGCACAGCAGCCTCGCAACAAACAGTGCTTCTCTCACAATTACTAACTGCCTTTTTCTCTGCCTGAGTCCACCCGCTGCTCAGCCCCACAGTGAGGAGCCAACGGACACCTGTAAGTACAGCTACTCCAACGCTGCACGCTGCAGGACACCGCTCGGCATCATCTGAGACAGACGCCCATCGCTGACAAGGTAAAAGACCGCACGCCACACGCACTGGCAAAAGGCCTACACACACCTACAGCATGGCAGAACTCAGAGCCTCACCAGACATCACGCAGGAGAGCGATCACTCAGACACAGAGACCGCTGCGCAGCTGCAACAGGCGCAGGCAGGCGCAAGGCCCAAACGGACAGTCACACTGACACAAAAGGGCCGCAAAAAATATGAGACTGACATTGAAGCGCACCGCGCTAAATTAGAGTTGGCCTGGGAAACAACCACACTTGGGATACGCAATGTCGCCGGCGCTGGCTATCTGTACAACAGCTGGAGCAGGCAATAACTCAATTAAAGATAGATCACGCACGCTACCAAGAGCTGTCAGAGGCATACGTCACTTACTTGGCCAGGGCTAATACCGGCGAAAGCCTGCAAGAAAGGGACTTACAGCTCAATATTGACTTGACACGTGACAGCCGCGTGCGAACCTCTATCACGGAAGCCGAGAGTAAGAGGAAAGACCTTTTGCTGGAAACCGCATCGCAGCGCTCAAGCACATCCAGGCACTCATCAAGGTCAGCAAGATCAGCACAATCTAACGCGTCCAGCGCAAGCGTGAGCACTACCAAGTCGCGAGCCACCGCAGAGGCCGCACGTGCCAGGGCCGAATATGGTCGGAGAGAGGCGGCTGTAAGGGCAGAAAAGGCGCGCATAGAAGAGGAGGAGCAGGCCGCCTCCGCTGCCAATGCTGCCGCCGCTGCTACTGCCGCCGTTGCCAATGCCGCCGCCGCTGCTACCACCGCCGCTGCCAATGCCGCCGCGGCTACCACCGCCGCTGCCAATGCGCGTAGAAAGGCCGAATTAGACGCGGATCTAGAGGCTCTAAGCAAAGAAGAGGACGCCGCTGCCGCCATAGCCCAAGCCGAAGTCCTAGAAGCAGCTGCGAGACAGGACGGCGGGGAGCTACCATACAGACGGATAGCCTCAGATTATCCAGCCCGACGCACTGAAGACTACGTAAGGAGCCTCTTCAGCATAAACACCAGCGCACCATCTCAACACGGATGGAGCGACTCCACAGATACCGGAAACCTGCTAGGCCCACGAGGAGAAGATGCCGTTCCTGCAATGGCACATGCTGCCTGGGATAACCACAGCCACAACAGTGATCCACACGCCAGCGCGCACACAGATGCACCACAACGGGCTCGCCATCCAGGTACACCCACGCGGGAGAAAACAGCCCCTCACACTAGCCAGCAGCCATCACGCGTCCACGCCAAGGAAGAGGCGACCGCACAGACCGTCCCAGCAACTACCCCGGAACGGGACAAACGCGCCGATGTCTCAGGTCTGACAGACATAGCCAAGTACATGATCCGGCGCGACTTGGTGCACGCAGGACTCATCAGCTTCGACGACCGCCCTGAGAACTACCGGACGTGGAAGTTCACGTTCAAAGACGCAATCGACAGCTTGGACTTCTCAGCAAGGGAAGAGCTCAACCTGTTAGTCAAGTTCCTGGGGAACGTATCCATGGAGCAAGCGCAGAGACTTCGGACGGCAAACGCACATCAACCCCAAGTAGGTCTGGACCTAGTGTGGGAAAGGCTAGAAGAGACCTATGGCAGCCCTGAAGCAGTGGAGGATTCACTCTTCAAAAGAATCGAGAGCTTCCCCAAGATCACGAATAAAGACTACTCGAAGTTACGAGATCTTGGAGACCTGCTGCAAGAACTGGAGTTCGCAAGGAAAGACCATTCCTTAATAGGTCTCAACGCCCTAGATTCAGCTCGTGGAGTGAGACCCATCCTGGAGAAGCTACCCTTCAACCTCCAAGAAAGGTGGCTTTCACAAGGTTCCAAATACAAAAGGGAGAAGCAAGTCGTCTTCCCCCCATTCTCATTCTTCGTGAGCTTCATCCGCGAAGCGGCAAGGACAAGGAACGATCCCAGTTTCATCTTAGGTACGCAAACCACATACAGTGCGAGCAGCCTGAAGAACGAGAGACCAGCGACGAGATATGGTAACCCCCAAACACCCATCTCGGCCCGCAGGACGGACGTGCCTCCCACCACCCAAACTACTCCCGATCAGTCGGTCGCCGGAGACAAGGAACCAAGGGACCCAAACAGGGAATGTCCCATACACAAGAAGCCACACCCACTCAACAAGTGCTTTGGGTTCAGGATGAAGTCCCTAGAGGAACGCAAGAGGTTACTTGGAGAATTCGGAGTTTGCTTCAAGTGCTGCGGTTCCACGACTCACCTAGCCAGGGACTGTAAGGAAGAGATCAAATGCACAGTGTGCGAGAGTGACAAGCACGTGACAGCGTTACACCCAGAGGCGATGACACTCCACCAACTCAAGAACCCATCCTCCATAGCGGAGCATGGCGGGGAGAAAGAAGAAGGAGAGTCAACATCCGTCACATCTCAGCGCACTGAGGTTTGCGGAAAAGAAGGTGACAAAATGTCCTGCTCCAAAATATGCCTTGTCGCAGTGCACCCCCAGGGACAACCTGAGAAGGCTATTCGGATGTACGCAATCCTCGACGACCAGAGCAACCGATCACTGGTCAGGTCAGAGTTCTTCGACATGTTTAACATACAAGATGGTGCTTCGCCTTACACTCTCAGAACGTGCGCAGGGCAAATGGAGACCACAGGGAGAAGAGTGAATGGCTACACCATATGCTCAATTGACGTCAAAGTGAACATGCCCCTTCCCACACTCATCGAGTGCAACCACATGGCCACAAACAGGGACGAGATACCCACACCAGACGTGGCACTCCATTACCCCCACCTCAAAGGAATAGCCAACCACATCCGGCCGGTGGAACAAGACGCCAAGATCCTGCTGCTGCTCGGTAGGGACATCATGAGGGTACATAAAGTCCGTAAACAGCATAACGGACCCCACAACGCGCCATACGCCCAAAGACTCGACCTAGGATGGGTGATAGTGGGCAACTCGTGCACTAACAAAGAGCACGGGCAAGACTACGTTGATGCCCGCAGAACGGAGGTGACAGAATGTGGACACACATCTCTCTCCGAACCATGTCTTGGCCATCTCCAAGTGACCGAAGGGCCAAGTGAAGAGAAAAGACAAGGTCATACCCCTGAGACCAACAAAGACATCCTCACGCCGATGGGATGCGACAATGGCTTAGGATGCTCAGCAGTCCAGACAGCTAAGGACGATGAGTCGATTCCACCAAAGGAAGAGAGTAACCTCCCAAAGGTGACCGACAAAGGGATCGTCCTAAAAACAACAAACAATCAGACAATACTCCCGCGAGCAAGGGCACAATTAAGACGTACAGTTGTTCCTCTCCACAGAGTATCAAGCAACAGAGCAACCAATTGCCACGGCTGGCATAGCCGCAAAAGATTGCGGCCCACAGGCGAAGCCACAGTGTCAAAAGGACTGTTCGTTCAAACACGTAAGAGGGGACAGTTGCAGAGACATTTCCCAAAAGGATTTACAAGGACAAAAGAGACTGTTCTTCGTCATGTCCAGGGAGAAAACAACCTCCCGATGGCAGTCAACAAAGAAACACAAAAGCGTTTCACCAAACTACGCGGAGATGTTCTCGTGCAAGAGAAATGTACCGATGAACTACGGTGTATAGCGTTCCAGACAACAAGGAACGATGACAAGCAAACACCATCAAGGGAAGATGGAGGATTCCCGAAGTTAACTGTCAAGGAGCTCTCTAAAGACGGACTAAGCAGTCGGGTGACTCCGCTACCATTCCGTTCACCAAGGAGGCGCTTCCCAAACAATGGAGAACATGCCATCTTTAGGTTCACCTCGCACCTCTGCGGCCCACAAAGGGAACCAGAGACCAAAAACAACTTTGTGGTCTTCATCCAGAAGATATTCTTTACCGGCCACGCAAAGCCAGCACCTCTAATGGAGGAAGGCGAAGAATGTCGGTACCTCCAATCACCTGGGGCCTACCACCCTCAGGAACCCGATCAAATCCGGGTAATGTTCAACCCCAGCGCTCAGCTTCAGGGAGTCTCCCTAAACGACGCCCCCTTTATTGGATTACATTCGACAACCAGTTTTCCGGGGACAGTAATCCGCTCCCACAAGGAGCCAAAAGCCCTCTCCTTATGCCAAATGCCAGGCTGCCACGGCTGGTATACCTACAAGGGGATACACTCTGTGGGTGAAACTACAGAGACAAAAGGACTGTTCTCTTACAAGACTAAAAGGAAACAGTGCCAGAGACTTTTATACAAAGACATTGTGGTGCAACCAGCAAACCTGGAGCTGTGCATCCACCCTGCATCCTTTGCCAAAGAACCTTGGCCAAGGGACCTTGATACCAGTGATACCGGCCGGTGTCACATCGCTATGTGGACATGGACTCTTGCATTGTTTGAGAATGTGATGTTATCTTTGTTATGCATTGCACATATGTTCCACATATTCCAGTTATATAGTGGTATCTCCAGATACCAGATGGGGAGTGTCATGGAACAAGAATCACATTCCTGCCCGACCCCCCTTCTGCTTGTCAGCTCTTTAAGTTCAGCTACAGGCATTGGTTCCACATACACACACCGTGCCTGTGTGATGTATCAATATGTTGCCCTTTCTGCCTGTGAGCAGGCAGTCAGTGAGCTGCTACAGCAGTTTCTGAGATCCTCACCAGAATGGGCTAGTCTGCCCCCCCTCCTGTTTGTTCAGACATGGTCTGCCCCTAGACTATTCCTTTACCCACACTGCACCTCACTTCCTTTTTCCACCCTGGAGACAGTGAGTAAAGAACCCCTTCTCTGTTTATCCCCCTTGGTGAGGCCATCTCTTTT
Organism: Ascaphus truei; assembly: GCF_040206685.1. NCBI lineage: Eukaryota > Metazoa > Chordata > Amphibia > Anura > Ascaphidae > Ascaphus > Ascaphus truei. The sequence goes on from NC_134495.1 coordinate 35,700,970, forward strand.
TACCGGTTCCTAACTAATAATCACCACTACACACCATCCACAAGTATCTGTACCCTGCTACCTTTTCCCAATAAAGTGGAGGAAATATTACAAGACTTGGAGTGATTTAAAAGGGAACTGTGTTAATGCTATCGGGAGCCATTCATACCAACGTGACCCTGGCTTCTGAATAATAACGTGTGTGTGATAGTATGGCACTGTAATAACGTGTGTGTGTGTGATAGTATGGCAGTGTAATAACGTGTGTGTGATAGTATGGCAGTTTAATAACATGTGTGTGTGATAGTATGGCTGTGTAATAACGTGTGTGTGTGTTAGTATGGCAGTGAAATAACGTGTGTGTGATAGTATGGCAGTGTAATTACGTGTGTGTGATAGTATGGCAGTGTAATAACGTGTGTGTGTGTGATAGTATGGCAGTGTAATAACGTGTGTGTGTGATAGTATGGCAGTGTAATAACGTGTGTGTGATAGTATGGCTGAGTAATAACGTGTGTGTGTGATAGTATGGCTGTGTAATCACGTGTGTGTGTGTGTGATAGTATGGCTGTGTAATAACGTGTGTGTGATAGTATGGCAGAGTAATAACGTGTGTGTGTGATAGTATGGCTGTGTAATCACGTGTGTGTGTGATAGTATGGCAGTGTAATAACGTGTGTGTGATAGTATGGCAGTGTAATAACGTGTGTGTGATAGTATGGCAGTGTAATAACGTGTGTGTGATAGTATGGCAGTGTAATAACGTGTGTGTGATAGTATGGCAGTGTAATAACGTGTGTGTGATAGATTGGCACTGTAATACCATGTGTGTGTGATAGTATGGCAGTGTAATAACGTGTGTGTGATAGTATGGCAGTGTAATAACGTGTGTGGGATAGTATGGCAGTGTAATAACGTGTGTGTGATAGTATGGCAGTGTAATAACGTGTGTGTGATAGTATGGCACTGTAATAACGTGTGTGTGTGATAGTATGGCAGTGTAATAACGTGTGTGTGATAGTATGGCAGTGTAATAACGTGTGTGTGTGATAGTATGGCCATGTAATAACGTGTGTGTGATAGTATGGCAGTGTAATAACGTGTGTGTGATAGTATGGCAGTGTAATAACGTGTGTGTGTGATAGTATGGCAGTGTAATAATGTGTGTGTGTGATAGTATGGCAGTCTAATAACGTGTGTGATAGTATGGCTGTGTAATAACTTGTGTGTGTGATAGTATGGTAGTGTAATAACGTGTGTGTGATAGTATGGCTGTGTAATAACGTGTGTGTGATAGTATGGCTGTGTAATAACGTGTGTGTGATAGTATGGCCGTTTAATAACGTGTGTGTGTGATAGTATGGCTGTGTAATAACTTGTGTGTGTGATAGTATGGTAGTGTAATAACGTGTGTGTGATAGTATGGCAGTGTCATAACGTGTGTGTGATAGTATGGCAGTGTAATAATGTGTGTGTGATAGTATGGCAGTGTAATAACGTGTGTGTGATAGTATGGCCGTGTAATAACGTGTGTGTGTGTGATAGTATGGCTGTGTAATAACGTGTGTGTGTGATAGTATGGCAGTGTAATAACGTGTGTGTGATAGTATGGCAGTGTAATAACGTGTGTGTGATAGTATGGCAGTGTAATAACGTGTGTGTAATAGTATGGCAGTGTAATAACGTGTGTGTGATAGTATGGCAGTGTAATAACGTGTGTGTGATAGTATGGCAGTGTAATAACGTGTGTGTGATAGTATGGCAGTGTAATAACGTGTGTGTAATAGTATGGCAGTGTAATAACGTGTATGTGATAGTATGGCAGTGTAATAACGTGTGTAATAGTATGGCAGTGTAATAACGTGTGTGTGATAGTATGGCTGTGTAATAACGTGTGTGTAATAGTATGGCTGTGTAATTACGTGTGTGTGTGATAGTATGGCTGTGTGATAACGTGTGTGTGTGATAATAAGGCAGTGTGATAACGTGTGTATAATAGTATGGCAGTGTGATAACGTGTGTGTGTGATTGTATGCCAGTGTAATAACGTGTGTGATAGTATGGCCGTGTAATAACGTGTGTGTGTGTGATAGTACGGCAGTGTAATAACGTGTGTGTGATAGTATGGCAGTGTAATAACGTGTGTGTGTGATAGTACGGCAGTGTGATAGTATGGCAGTGTGATAACGTGTGTGTGTGTGATAGTATGGACGTGTGATAACGTGTATGTGTGGGATAGTATGACAGTGTAATAATGTGTGTGTGTGTGTGATAGTATGGCAGTGTAATAACGTGTGTGTGATAGTATAGCTGTGTAGTAGCGTGTGTGTGTGATAGTATGGCAGTGTAATAACGTGTGTGTGTGATAGTATAGCAGTGTAATAACGTGTGTGTGTGTGTGTGATAGTATAGCTGTATAATAGCGTGTGTGTGTGATTATGTGACAGTGTGCACAAGAGATACCATGACAATTAAATGACTCTCCCCCTCCATTCATCCCTCTCTCTCTTCCCCCTTATCTTGCTCTCCCTTCTCCCCCCCACCCGCGCTCTCTTTCCCCCTCCAATCCCCCGCTCTCCCTTCTCCCCATCGCCCACTATCTCCTTCCCTCCTTCCCTCCCCCATCCCCTGTTCTCTCCATTCCCCCCATCCCTTGCTCTCCTTCCCCCTCCCACCCCCTCTCTCCTTGCCTTCCTTCCCGCATCCCCCACTCTCTCCTTCCCTCCCCCTACCTCTCCCATCCCGTTCTCTCCTTCCGCCTCCCATCCACCGCTCTCTCCCTTCCCCCCATTCCCCACTTTCTTCTTCCCTCCCTCCCCCATCCTATCCATTCCCCCATCCCTCTCTCCTTCCCCCTCCCACACCCTGCTCTCTCCCTTCCCTCCAACTCCATCCCCATCCCCATTCTCTCCCTTGCCCCCATCCCCATTCTCTCCCTTGCCCCCATCCCCCACTTTCTCCTTCCCTCCCTCCCCCATCCCCCGCTCTCCCTTCCATCCCATCTCCTGCTCTCCTTTTCCTCCTCTCTCCCTTTCCCTTCTATACCCTGCTCTCTCTCTTCCCTCCCACTCTCTCCCCATCCCCCACTCTCTCCTTCCCCCTCCCAACCCCTCTATCTCCCTTCCCACTCCCCTCCCCCGCTCTCTCCCTTCCCTCTCCCCTCCCCCAATCTCTCTCTTCACATTCCCATCCCCCGCGCTCTCCCTTCCCCCTCCCAACCTCCGCTCTCTCCTTCACCCCATCCCCCTGCTCTATCCCTCCCCATCCCTCTCTCTCTCCCTCAACCCCATCCCTCCCTCTCTCCCTCACCCCCACCTCCCTGCTCTGCCTTCACCCAATCCCCCTCAACCCCCCCTCAACCCCCACTCTCTCCCTTCCCTTTATCTTTCTCTCTCTTCTCCCCTGTAGGTACATATCAGGGTCAGTGGCAGTCGGGTAAGCGTCATGGATACGGAGTGCGGCAGAGCGTCCCGTACCAACAAGCTGCCCTCCTGCGCTCCCCGCGCACCCCGACACTCAGCACCCCTCCCTGCTCCCCGGTGACCCCCGTCCTCCTCCCGGGAAGCCCAGCCTCGGGTTCCCGGGGCGGTTTCGTCCTGAAGGTTCCGGGGCTCGCTTCCGAATCCTCCGGGGCTGGTGGGAAACCCAAGAAGAGGGGCTTCTTCTTCCCACGCTCGCTCATCCTCAGCGGCTTACGGCTTCACCGCAGCTCCGATGCCAAGACCCCCCTGGGGGGCCGGGACAGCCAGCGTAGCTCCCTGCGCAGTGAGGCCGGGGGGTCTCTGAGCTCCAGCGCCAGCCAGGATGGCTCGAGCACCAGCGTGGCGGAGACGGAGCTGCCTATTGCGGGCTGGGAGACGGAGACGTACATGGGCGAGTGGCGGGGGGACCGGCGCAGCGGTCACGGCGTGAGCCGCCGGTCCAATGGACTTGGCTACGAGGGTGAGTGGCTGCGGAACCGGCGGCACGGCTACGGCAGGACCACCTTCCCCGACGGCTCCCGCGAGGAGGGCAAGTACAAGATGAACGTGCTGGCCAGCGGCAAAGTCAAGAGCCTCTTCCCCCTGCGCAGGGGCAAAGGGAGGGAGAAGGTGGAGAGGGCGGTGGAGGCGGCGAGGAGAGCGGAGGGCACCGCCCGGCAAAAGCAGGAAATGGCAGCGGCCAGGTGAGGGGGGCGGGGGGAGGAGTGCCTGGCAGTGCAGTGTCTCTCCCTGGCAGTGTGGTGTCTCTCCCTCTCTCCCTGGCTGTGCGGTGTCTCTCCCTGGCAGTGTGGTGTCTCTCCCTCTCTCCCTGGCTGTGCGGTGTCTCTCCCTGGCAGTGTGGTGTCTCTCCCTCTCTCCCTGGCTGTGCGGTGTCTCTCCCTGGCAGTGTGGTGTCTCTCCCTCTCTCCCTGGCAGTGCAGTGTCTTTCCCTGGCAGTGCAGTGTCTCTCTTTCCCTTGTTGTGTGGTGTCTCTCCCTCTCTCCTGGGCAGTGTGGTGTCTCTGCCTCTCTCCCTGGCAATGCAGTATCTCTACCTGGTAGTGTGGTGTTTATCCCTTTCTCCCTGGCAGTGCAGTGTCTCTCCCTGAAAGTGCAGTGTCTCTCCCTCTCTCACTGGCAGTGCAGTGTCTCTCGCTCTCTCACTGGCAGTGCAGTGTCTCTCCCTCTCTCCCTGGCAGTGTGGTGTTTATTACTCTCTCCCTGGCACTGCAGTGTCTCTCCCTGGCAGTGCGGTGTCTCTCCCTCTCCCTGGCAATATGGTGTCTCTCACAGGCAGTGCAGTCTCTCCCTTGCAGTGTGGTGTCTCTCCCTCTCTCCCTGGCAGTGCTGTGTCTCTCCCTCTCTCCTTGGCAGTGCAGCATCTCTCCCTGGCAGTGTGGTGTCTCTCCTTCTCTCCCTGGTAGCGCAGTTTCTCTCCCTCTCTTCCGGGCAGTGCGGTGTCTCTCCCTCTCTCCCTGGTAGTGTGGTGTCTCTCTCTGGCAGTGCAGTGTCTTTCCCTGGCAGTGCAGTGTCGCTCTCTCACTGGCAGTGCAGTGTCTCTCCCTCTCTCACTGGCAGTGTGGTGTCTCTCCCTGGCTGTGCACTGTCTCTCCCTCTCTCCCTGGCAGTGTGGTCTCTCTCTCTTACTCACTGGCAGTGCAGTGCCTCTCCCTCTCTACCTGGCAGTGCAGTGTCACTTCCTGGCTGTGCGCTGTCTCTCTCTCTCTCCCTTGTAGTGCAGTGTCTCTCTCTGGCGGTGCAGTGTCTCTCCCTGGCAGTGCAGTGTCTCTCCCTCTCTCCCTGGCAGTGCAGTGTCTCTCCCTGGCAGTGCGGTGTCTCTCCCTGTCTCCCTGGCAGTGCGGTCTCTCTCCCTTTCACTGGCAGTGCAGTGTCTCTCCGTGGCAGTGCGGTGCCTCTCCCTGTCTCCCTGGCAGTGCAGTGTCTCTCCCTCTCCCACTAGCAGCGCATTGTCTCTCCCTCTCTCCCTAGCAGTGCGGTTTCTCTCCCTCTCTCCCTGGCAGTGCAGTGTCTCTCTCTGGTAGTGTGGTGTTTATCCCTCTCTCCCTGGCAGTGCTGTTTCTCTCCCTTTCTCCCTGAAAGTGAAGTGTCTCTCCCTCTCTCCCCTTTGCAGTGTGGTATCTCTCCCTCTCTCTCTGGCAGTGTAGTGTTTCTCCCTGGCAGTGCGGTATCTCTCTCTCACTGTCAGTGCAGTGTCTCTACCTCTCTCTCTGGCAGTGTGGTGTCTCTCCCTTTCTCCCTGGCAGTGTGGTGTCTCCCTGTCCCTTGTTGTGTGGTGTCTCTTCCTCTCTTCTGGGCAGTGTGGTATCTCTCCCTCTCTCCCTGGCAGTGCAGTGTCTCTCCCTTGCAGTGTGGTAGCTCTCCATCTCTCCTTGGCAGTGCGGTGTCTCTCACTCTCTCAGTGTGGTGTTTCTCCCTGGCAGTGTGGTGTCTTTCCCTCTCTCCCTCACTGTGCTCTGTCTCTCTCTTTCTCCCTGAAAGTGCAGTGTTTCTCCCTCTCTCCCTGGCAGTGTGGTGCCTCTTCCATGTAGTGCAGTGTCTCTCCCTCTCTCCTTGGCAGTGCAGTGTCTCTCCCTCTCTCCCTGGCAGTGCGGTTTATCTCCCTGTCAGTGCAGTGACTCTCCCTGGCAGTGCAGTGTCTCTCCCACTCTGTGTGGTGTTTCTCACTCTCTTCCTGGCAGTGCAGTGTCTCTCCATTGCAGTGGGGTGTTTCTCCCTCTCTCCCTTGCAGTGGGGTGTCTCTCCCTCTCTCCCTTGCAGTTTGGTGTCTCTTCCTCTCTCTCTGGAAGTGCGGTGTCTCTCCCTGGCAGTGCGGTGTCTCTCCCTTTCTCCCTGGCAGTTTGGTGTCTCTCCCTCTCTCCCTGGCAGTGCAGTATCTTTACCTGGCAGTGTGGTGTTTATCCCTCTCTCCCTCACTGCGCTGTGTCTCTCTCTTTCTCCCTGAAAGTGCAGTGTTTCTCCCTGGCAGTGTGGTGTCTCTTCCATGCAGTGGGGTGTCTCTCCCTCTCTCCCTGGCAGTGCAGTGTCTCTCCCTCTCTCCCTGGCAGTGCTGCGTCTCCCCCTCTCTCCCTGGCAATGCGGTGTCTTTCCCTGGCAGTGCAGTGTCCTACTCTCTCAGTGTGGTGTCTCTCCCTCTCTCCCTGGCAGTGCTGCGTCTCCCCCTCTCTCCCTGGCAGTGCGGTGTCTTTCCCTGGCAGTGCAGTGACTCTCTCAGTGTGGTGTCTCTCCCTCTCTCCCTGGTATGCAGTGTCTCTCCCTGGTATGCGGTGTCTCTCCCTGGCAGTGCAGTGTCTCTCCCTCTCTCTCTGAAAGTGAAGTGTATCTCTCTCTTCCTGGCAGTGCGGTGTCTCTCCCTTTCTCCATGAAAGTGCAGTGTCCCTCCCTCTCTCCCTGGCAGAGCAGTGTCTCTTCCTGGCAGTGCGCTGTCTCTCTCTCCCTGGCAGTGTGGTGTCTCTCCCTCTCTCCCTGGTAGTGCAGTGTCTCTCCCTGGCAGTGCGGTGTCTCTCCCTGGCAGTGCGGTGTCTCTCCCTCTCTCCCTGGCAGTGTGGTGTCTCTCCCTCTCTCCCTGGCAGTGCGGTGTCTCTCCCTCTCTCCCTGGCAGTGTGGTGTCTCTCCCTCTCTCCCTGTCAGTGTGGGTTCTCTCCCTCTCTCTCTGGCAGTGCGGTGCCTCTCCCTGGCAGTGCAGTGTCTCTCCCTCTCTCAATGGCAGTGCAGTGTCTCTCCCTCTCCCACTAGCAGTGTCTCTCCCTCTCTCTGGCAGTGCAGTGTCTCTCCCTTGCAGTGTGGTATCGCTCCCTCTCTCCCTGGCAGTGCAGTGTCTCTCCCTTGCAGTGTGGTATCTCTCCATCTCTCCCTGGCAGTGCGGTGTCTCTCCCTCTCTCCCTGGCAGTGCGGTGTCTCTCCCTGTCAGTGTGGGTTCTCTCCCTCTCTCTCTGGCAGTGCGGTGCCTCCCCCTGGCAGTGCAGTGTCTCTCCCTCTCTCAATGGCAGTGCAGTGTCTCTCCCTCTCCCACTAGCAGTGCAGTGTCTCTCCCTCTCTCTCTGGCAGTGCAGTGTCTCTCCCTTGCAGTGTGGTATCTCTCCATCTCTCCTTGGCAGTGCGGTGTTTCTCACTCTCTCAGTGTGGTGTTTCTCCCTGGCAGTGTGGTGTCTTTCCCTCTCTCCCTGGCAGTGCAGTGTCTCTCCCTGGCAGTGCTTTATCTCTCTCTCTCTCACTGGCAGTGTGTTGTCTCTCCCTGGCTGCGCAGTGTCTCCCTGGCAGTGCAGTGTTTCTCATTCTCTCCCTGGCAGTGCATTGTCTCTCCCTGGCAGTGCATTGTCTCTCCCTGGCAGTGCAGTGTCTCTACCTCTCTCCCTGGCAGTGCGGTGTCTCTCCCTGGCAGTGCGGTGTCTCTCCCTGGCAGTTGCGTGTCTCTCACTCTCTCAGTGTGGTGTTTCTCCCTCTCTCCCTGGCAGTGCAGTGTCTCCCTTGCAGTGTAGTGTCTCTCCCTCGCAATGTGGTGCCTCTCTGTCTCTCCCTGGCAGTGCGGTTTCTCTCACTCTCTCCCTGGAGTTTCTCTCCATCTCTCGCTGGCAGTGTGGTGTTTTTACCACTCTACCTGGCCGTGCAGTGTCTCTCACTCTCTGTGTGGTGTCTCTCTCTCACTGGCAGTGTGTTGTCTCTCCCTGGCTGCGCAGTGTCTCCCTGGCAGTGCTGTGTTTCTCATTCTCTCCCTGACAGAGCAGTGTCTCTCCCAGGCAGTGCAGTCTCTCTCCCAGGCAGTGCATTGTCTCTCCCTGGCAGTGCAGTCTCTCTCTCTCAGTGCGGTGTATCTCCCTTTCTCCCTGGCAGTACGTTGTCTCTCCCTCTCT